>NW_015507583.1:0-15913 GCF_001515645.1 Sinocyclocheilus grahami
TGTTTCTAATGTCTTCATAGTTGGGGCAGCTGGTGAGGAAGTGTTGCTCTGTGAGTACAGTGAGGGCAGATGCGGCTCTCTCTGGGCAGCCAGTGCTGTGGATATCTGCCCGTCTCTAGAGTCAGAGTATGGCTGCTCAGTCTGTACCTCGTCATCTGTCTTCTTCATTTACAGTCTTGCACTGTACTCAGATATTCTGCAGTTGTGTAATCTCTATTTAGGGCCAAATAACATTCAAGTTTACTTTGTTTTTCTGTTGTTTCAGTCCAATAGGTTAGATAATTTTCTTTTTGTGCTTTTATAATTTGGTTGGGCCGAATTTTGTGGATGAATATTTCAGAGTCCTGATGCTGGATGTTGTTAGTCATGTTAGTTTGTTTTTGCAGCTTCAGGACCGTCTGAATCAGGGGACTTTTTTCAGGGTTCACTTCATGGTTTTTAAGGGCTTTAAAATGGTAAGAGTTGGGGTCACTCATTTTTAGGTGTTTCCAAAATTTGATGGCTCTTTTCTCAATGCGCATTAGTAGAGGGTATTGGCCTAATTCTGCCCTGCAGGCGTTGTTCGGTGTGCTCCTCTGTACTCTGAGGAGACTCTTACAGAACTCAGCATGCAGGGCTTCAATCGGATTTTTATCCCATTTTTCGAATTGGTGATTTAGGAGAGGACCCCACACTTCACTGCCATATAATGCAATAGGTTCTATGACTGATTGGAATATTTTGAGCCAGATTCTAATTGGTATTTCAATTTGGATAGATTTTTTGATGGCATAAAAGGCCCTTCTTGCTTTCTCTTTCAGTTCATTCACAGCCAAATTTAGCTTGCCAGTGGCATTTATCTTCAGCCCGAGGTATGTGTAGTTTGTGACATTTTCAATTTTGGTCACACCAAGGGTGAAGTTATGTCTCTTTCCCTGAACTCTGGGTCTTTTCTGGAATGTTAGTACTTTAGTTTTGTTAGGGTTAATCGTCAGGGCCCAGGTCTGACAGAACTTGTGCAGGATGTCTAGGCTCTGCTGTAGACCCTCTTCTGTTGGAGACAGCAGAACCAGATCATCTGCAAACAGCAAGAGCTTTATGTTATTTAGCTTTATCTCTCTCGCACACACACACTCTCTCTCTCTCTCTCTCTCACACACACACGTATGTGTATATATATATGTATACATATGTCCTATAAATGTGTCAAATTTATGTCCATATGATAATCGGTGCAGCTTTCAGTGGACAAGACTGTTTAAAATGACTAATAAGGAAACATGGATGAATGAGAAAGTAAAGAGTGGGATATGATATTGAAAAGAAATATTAGAAACGCAGTAAGCCACAAAAGAAAACTGAATCTGCTACTGAGAGGATGCTTTCTGTGCTCGCTCTGAGCAGAACACGGACTATCATAGCAGTTTGTCTTTGGCTGTGCACCTAAACGGTCAAATACACACAAAAATGTCAAAATGCGATTATTCACATAAACACAATCTACATAAGCACTGTGTGTTGTTCTTCACTCTCTCTCTCTCACTTACACACACAACTCAGTGAAAGCCCTGCTCAATTAATTCCATATTGCAGCTTATTTATAGTTTGTTGCATTATTTTTTTACAAAGTTGTCTATGGACCTTATAAAGTTACTTTTATTGAAATGCTATTGAAGAACAATTAAAAAAAGTTTAATATTATTTATTTTTTTTTTTTTATTTTTTTTTTTTTGCTGTGGCTCTTTTGGAAAAATGCATTAACCAGAAATGAAAAAAATCTGTTTTTTTATTATTATTATTATTATTATTATTATTTTCTATTTTTACCCAAAATTGGGGTGATGTGAGCATTATGATGCATTAATCCAGTGGTTCTCAATCCTGGTCCAGTGTTTCTAATACAGAGATTGTGGGAGTGATGTTAAATTTGACTTCAGTGAAAATTCAAAATGGACTTTTCTGTAAAAACCACGTTATATTTGAAAAGATGCATTTAAATTTTATCACCTAATCGTCCACATGGACCATTTGTATTTGGACTCCAATGATTGCCATTATTATTAGTTTTGATTAGGTTTTCCAACCCAAAATGAAAGCCTGCTAATTAGTTGGAGTACAAATCAAGTCAAATAAACTCTTTCCTTTGGAAATCTAATTATAACCATGACTGGATTCTGAGCATGTGCAGTTTAACTAAATGTGAGTTATATTTGCTTAGGCACGAGGAAGAGCGACGCAGACGTGAGGAGGATATGATGCGTCATAGAGAGCAGCTTGACGTGAGACGCCAGCCGGAGGGATTCAAGCCCAGCTTCATGGAGAGTGTGAGTACTGGGAAATGCTTCACATTCTCTCTGATCTCTAGCAGGGTGCCAGACTGTGACTGTGGGTTTATGAAGTGAGATCACTTTTTCCCTGGTCTTTTTTCACATATAAGCGATCATTGTACTCTTTTAAAAAAACATACTGTAATAATATTCAGAACTATTCAGAAAAATGGTTTGTTAGTGCTAAAACACCTTTTATTGAAACCAAGCTGCTGACACAATTTTTCTATTTTTGAATATTTATGACATAATATATAAATACAAACCTGCCTGCACAGTCACAGATCAAGGCCTACGTCTTCATCATCGTCTCGTTGGCCCACATATTTCTGATATCTCAGGTACAGCCAGACGTTCTTTGTTGCAGAACCATTTATTGTTGTATACTTCACATTAGTTGCATTAAAATTCTGTCATTTAAGTTGATTAAATTGTTGCTATGTTTATAATCACTGGAGCTGTCCATCACAAATCAGTGCACTGTCACCAAAACTCCCATCAATGATGCTCGTGTAGAAAATGTGCAAATGTAGCTAATTCACGGAAATAATGGCAGGACTACAAATGAGAAGTTTCAGGTAGTGCTGGGCGGTATGACCAAAAATTTATATCACGGTATTTTTCTAAATTATACCGGTTTCACGGTACATGACGGTATTTTTTTTTTTCATGCATGAGTGGGTGTTAACCATATTTTCTACTGATTGAGAGGAAATACTGCAGTATATTGACTTATAATGCCTTATTTTACTGTCATGATGAGTGAATATTGTCAAAAAATACCACACTAAATAGTGACTAAACACGAGCCCTTTTAATACGTTAACCAGGAGTCACTCTCATTTATAATCGCAGCATCGTCTGATAAACTCAGCATGCATCTACACTAAAGAGCGGCTATATTACTCTTTTGTCTCATGCAGCGCACTGCCTGCGTCTGAGTAACAAACTAAAAAAAAACAACAAACAAAAAAGTGCATGTGATATTAACAGACGAACTACGCTCATATTTATAATTCCAAACAATCAGTAAGCGACAGGTGCTAGGAAACGCTGTACTCATTTATTGAGGAGTCGGCTGCGGTGCTTCTCTGCCGCTCGCTGCACAGAACAGACGCCGAGAGAGGCGACACTTCTCCGGGAAAGCCAGACCTCGCGCTCGCGGGACAGCACTGGAGAAATCTTCCAACTGAACCATAGCTAAGCTTTATCCAGAAAAGTCCCTTTGGAAAACAGCTTTATTACACACTAAAGGAAGGATAAAAGAACTTGAACAAAAAAGTGTATTAGGTGCCTTTTAAAAATGTGTCAAAAATGTGTGGTTCTTTTTAATGTCAGGCAAAAGATTCACAAACCGAAGGAAAGAAGAGGCTGTGGGCTTTACTTATTTTCTCTAGAGAATATAATATGAATTTCTGTAGATATTTTTCATGGAATAGATTTTTTTGAGAAAGTTCACACGTTTTCACGGGAGCACTGTGAATGGCACATTGATTAACAAGAAAAACTTGGAAATTATTATTTTCTGAATTTTATAATTATTGCCTCTGCTTTTTCTTAATGTTGGCTTATTTTTTCAGACTCTATTGTGTGACAGATAATCCCAAACTTTAATTCAGTTTTGATGTGATAAGGCCTTGATATACTTAAGCAAAATCAATACAATGTTCATGTTGGTGGTTCGAAACAGCTGTTGAACACCTTTGAACTGTCTTTGGTCCATAATTACTTAATTGAAAGATGCTTAGATGCTCCACCTCCTTTGACATGGAAATCTTTTCAGACTTATTTTTTTTTAAAACATTTTACATGTTTAAAAATTATAATCGTCTCATCTAAAGATTTCCTCAGTCAGTGTGTTTGTGTTTTTACTGTTTATATAATTAGCTCTAACTCTAGATGCTGCTATGCAATAATTTTGTTGTGCAATAGCTTACTGCGCAAGGAAGCTTTGATTTCAAAATCTGAATTGAGTTGCTTCTAACTAAAAACACAACAAAACAGTCAATAATAAAAAAGAACAAATGCATTTCAAGTAGGGATGCACCGATATGAAAATTTTGGCCGATACCGATAACCGATTATTCTTTATTTTTGAAAGCCGATAACCGATATGTTGGCCGATAAATCTATATCCAAATTGTTATATACTTTTTGAGAGCCTGATTACAAAAAAGGTCTCATCATTAAAAGCCACATCCCAAACACTTCAACATAAGCAGCCTAGTTTGAACGGTGTACGTTTAAAAAATATTTTTACTCTCCCATTACCAAATTTAGTCATAAAAAAGCCTTACAAATAAATAAAATTATGCATAAATAATGCAAACAAGTCACTGGACATCATTACACATGTAAAGAATCAAAATGAATGCGCCACAGATCAATAAAACGGAATAGCCTCTGCACGGACAATAATTAAATGATTTTAATTACTAAACCATATTGTTGATGAAAATAATAAGAGAAAAATACAAGTGGTTGTTGTTATTAATAATATATCAATGATTTTGAAAAAGTAACAAATTAATACCACTGTTTTAAATAGCAGCCATTGAGCTGCAGCTCAAGCTGAAGCTGAAGAGCTGAATGAACACGGTAAACTGAAGCGTTTTGCTGGCAGCTTATTTAACTCAAGGAAATGCATCCTGAGATTAATATTAATACAACATAAACATAATATTACAACTTATATATGTACAAAATGACGCAGTTATTGCATGCTATAGTCAGAATGTGTGATCCTGTTGTGGATGCGCTCATTAGAATGTTATATACACAACATTCCCAATCATAGTTATTAATGTTGTGCACTGCTGTTTGAGCTGCGTGTGCTGAGCTAAAGATGATCACCGGTAAACTGAAGCGCTCTTTTAACTTAACCAATCGCATTCTATATGAGATAAATCAGATATACATCAAATAAACACAATATTACAATGTACAATTGCACAAAAGGCTGCAAACGAACAGCGCGCATCTGAAGTGTCTCTGAAGAAAATAATGCATTATTTATCGGCTTTAAGATATCGGCCAAATTTTCTTATCTGGCCGATACCGATAACAGAAAAAATGAGCCGATATGGGCCGATACCGATATGGTGGCCGATATATCGTGCATCCCTAATTTCAAGCAGTAGCACAAATAAATAAACCTTTCGGCCAAATTCGCTGTTTTGAATTCAAAATGGTTTATTTGTGTGATTCATGTAGATCCGCTGAGTCGGACAAACAAACAGAGTTGCTAACTGTCTTACAATGACAGCTGTCCGTGTGAAAACCTTGTCCCAAGATGTTTTTGATCAATTTTGGACACCGAAGGACCACCATTCAAGTGGGACTTAAATATGCCGTAGAGGGATATATAAGATTTTTTTTAAAAATACGGTTGGTAACAAGATTTGAAAGCGAGGGTGTATCGATCACAATGCAAGCAGGAGACGCCTCATTATGGTCGTCACGATCGCTGATGACAACATCCAGGATTCATGTACTGCAGGTTAAATTAATTTACATTTAACCAGTTTAATATGGAGAGGCACTGAAACGTAGACCTTCGCTTGTGTATTTGACCTACACTGTACATGACACGAGAACAGTTAGCTATTTAGGTTTGTACGTTAGCATGGACTCATTAACTTTAACATTAGCTAGTTTTAGCCAGAGATACCTTGCTAAAGCACAAGATGACATTAACGTTCTGCTTGAGCTGATGAAAACTGTAAGACGAAAACGTTCATCCAGAAAATGAACGTTCTTGTCTTCATTGGTATTGGGGGTGAATGCTTTGGGACATTTTGCTCTGTTTTGTTTGGGTTTAGAAAATGTAATAAAATAAATTCTATTGCCCATCCTCTCAGGATACCTGGAATCAGTGTTATAAGTACCCCAGGCACTTCGCTTTTCCATTTTTGTAGCATAAACACCATCAAACCGATGCAAGCTTCGGCTCTTCCACTGTTTCTCTATGGCACTGAAACCTACAGATGTTTGAGTCCCGCCCCGTGCAACTGATACTCGACTGCCATTGGCTTATCTGCGTTCGAGGGGAGGGGCTTACCGACAGGTCAATTCTGTGCCCGCTCAAAGTCACCCACTTTCAAACGCTCCTGCGTGTTTTTGTGTGCGTGCTCTGGTTATGAATTACATAACTAAAAGTTTCTATTTACAGTGTTTTGCAGTGTTGAGTATTTTGTTTTCGCAAGTTTACGTAGTCCTACACGCTCACAGATCTTCATATTATAACAAGAAAAAAGAAAACATACACGATGTAAATAAGATATTCATTGTGTAGTTGATACTAGATTTTAAAAATAGGTCTGTTTACCTGGCCATAGACTCACACAACCCATCTTGTTTTGCCGGACTGGATAAATCTACATTCAAGTAAGTAAAATGCCTAAAATATTTTTTTCTGTGATTAGTAATATGTCTAGATCATGCAGTTATTGTTGAATGCATTGATCATTTTAGATTTTGAGCTTATGTCAGTGTTATAATTTTACAACACTGGTTGAAAGGGGTAGCAAAATTCGCCTGTGCACCTTGCATTACATGGATGAATTGTGATATTTACTAATATATTTGATAATACTAATAGAAACTGTTTTGATCATTCACAAGTTTTAAAGGTGGGGTAAGCGATTTTTCAAAAACGCTTTAGAAAACTGATTCGGGCCGAGTAGCAAAGCAAACTTGTAGCCAATCAGCAGTAAGGGGCGTGTCTACTCATGATGTGGAGGAGAGAGAGATCAGTGCACGGGACGGACATTAGCCGAGCCGAGCGACAGAAAGACAGATGGCGGATAAAAAACAAAAGAGGAAAACTAATAAGTGCTATTAGCATGATAAGCGAAGGGCACAATAAGCTATCAGACAGTATTGTGTGAATGGGTGAATTCTTTAAAATATGTAAGTATGATTGTGATTAATTTGCATTGATATTATTTAGTCTGGAAAATAATCAGTGGGTTTTTTCCATTTCAGAATGTGTCCATCCAAGAAAGACCTGCCTCGTTATATGTGTGTGATATCACTGATGCCGTCCAAAATATGAACGGTGACTTTGAGATGGACTCTGATACAAGAGAAGAAAGTTTTAAAGTCATGAAGAATGTTTTAAAGCTTTCATTCAGTTCATCAGGTTTTGTAAATATGATATGAACATATTTTTATAATAAATATATATTTTTTTCTTTTTTATAAAAATGACTTTTTTTTATCATTGTGTGATGATTAGTGTGTATACATATATAGACTATTGTTATGGGGTTACAGAAGCATTACACCCTGCAAATTAGCCTTTAGATGTTCTCTACGTTTGTTCATACAGTGAGTAAAATCACTGAATTTCTGCTCCCCAAGAGCCCAACATTGCAATATTACAACAATTCCCTAAAATGTCAAAAACGTAAAATCCCATTTATTTCTGCATTAGAGGCCTCCTACAATAACATTTAAAAGGTGAATTCTTTTTTTTCTATATTTGGGCCTTTGATAATTAAAACACTCAATGTGTCTATGTCCTGGGTCTACTAAAATCTTTGGAGCATTTTTTGTTTGGTAAAGGGGCCATAACACACACCGTTTCACCCAATCTCATGTTAATCTTGAGTACCTATAGAGTAGTACTGCATCCTTCATATCTCCAAAAAGTCTTTAGTTTTATCATATTTATAAAAGAAAGATACAGCTTTACGATTCTCTCCAGAAAAAGCTGAGCTCCTGGAGGCGTGTCGTGGGCGGAGCTAAAGAGTGACGAGCACTTGGGTGCCGAATGCCAATAAAACAGACATTTGATGCGGTTTCACTTACCGTCTGCAGTTCTGAATCATGACCGGGATCTTTTATAGCTCGACCGCTCCATCTTTCAGTATCAAACGATGTGCAAATCCAGCGTCGAACTGGGCCTTGTTTATAAAACGTTCGTCAACAAACACACTTGTGAAACTCCGTTGCTGCTCCGGAAAAACAAATTGAATCCACTGTTTACATAACGCTGGGTTCTTTATGAAGCTGAACAAAGTTATCTTTCCCTTACAACCAAAAACACACTTCTTTGGATTGGAGACGTTCTTCCCAAGCCGCCGGATGAAGCGCGTTGATGGGCGCGATCTCGCTCTGGTCACCCCCCCCCCCCCTTTAAACACAATTTTTTGTTTTTTAAAGTGACGATTAAGCAGCCAGCGGCCGACAGCGACTTTAACACGTTTGATCAATTTAGCCTACAAATTGCGCGCTGTTAGGTGCATATCCAAGTGTTTGTGCGAAGTGTGGAAGCTAAAGCGTGCTTTAATGCAGACTGTAAAGTCTACTTTTATTTGTGTACACTCTCTAGGAGAGCACTTAAAGGGATACTCCACCTAAAAATTAAGTCTTTAAAAAAATCATTCACATGCCCTCATGCCATCCCAGGCATATAGGACTTCCTTTTTTTCAGATGAACACAATTGAAGAATTTTAGAATTATGATTATGTATACTTATAATTACATACGATGTTTTGCATGAATGGTCTGTCCTGGGTCTACTAAGACTTCAGTTTTTGGTTTTAAATCTAGCTGTTGTTTTATACTGCTATCTTGCTCTAAATCCTTGCTTATTTGTACATGATAGCCTGGTACTTTGTGTACACAATTTGGCATATTTTTAATGTTTCTAGTTCTGTGTTGATTGAGACTTACAATTAAAATATCTCCTTCACTTTCAGAGAGAACAGGAGATGAGAATGAATGAAATGGGAAGCCGTGGAGCCATTAATATGGGAGGTATGATCATACTGAGACTCCACATGCAATTGGAAACAGCTGTGTGAGGTGTCTTTTATATTTTTGGGGCAGTGTATCACTTGCATGTGCATTTAAACATGTAGCTTTGCATCTTAAGATGAGTCTTTTGTTTGGTTAGTTAAACTGAAAAATTCTTATTCTCTTTAAACTTAATTGAATAATTAAATGTTAAATAAAGGGCCCCCATGGTGTTTTTTCTGTAAATCTTTTATTTTTATTTGTTTTTTTATTTATTTTTATTTTTCCTGTCTTGGTTATTGAGTTTAGGGTGCCATCATGTAATATTTTGATGCATAGCTACAAACATCATCACACTTGCTGCCTGTTTAGCATAGATTTCCAAGTTTGCCACATCAATATTTCAATTATATTTTGTTTTTAATAATTTTATTCATCTTTTATTCATTCTTTTTTTATTGTGTGTAAATTGTAGTGAAGTAATGTACAGTCCCAAATATGACCTTTTTTGATGATTTGGATAAAAACAACACACATTTACACATTACATCATATTGCAATAGGGGTGGGAATCACCAGAGGCCTCACGATACGATATTATCACGATACAATATTATTGCGATTTTAAATATATTGCGATATTCTGCGATATATTGCAATTTATTACTTTTTTTCAACTTCAAATTATGTCCCCAAAGGAAAACTTTGACAACATCTGTTTTAACTAAAAATAAACATTTCTCAGTTTGTTTATCTCACTTCAGTTTTATTGTTGCAGTGCAAAATGGGATTGTCAAGCAGACAAACTGACCAACACTTTCATGAAAACCTGTCATAAATGTTGTACGCACCTGGCAAACTCAACTATTTGTATTACAGTCTAATCTAGTCCACCTTAATTAAATGTAAACAGTTATGCACTTCTGTGCTACTACAGGTATTTTCAACAGTGCAACTTGAAATTGTACTAAAAAGTTGTGCAGACCCTTCAGCAATTGGAACATTTGAACGTAAACATGTAGTTTTACATCTAGGGATGCACCGAAAATGAAAATTGTGGGCCGAAACGGAATCCGAAAATTCTGGATGCACTTGGCCGAAAACCGAAACTGAAAATGCTTTGTAATGATTATTTATTATTTTATTAAATAATATAAAGTAATTTTGTAAGACTTTTAAAATTTAACTCAATTGTAATAATACTGAATTTAAAAAAAACACAAGCCAATAAAATAACCACACTTTTACTGAAAGTAACACTAAAAATGGACAGAATTTATATTAATATTGGTAACACTTTACAATAAGGTTCATTAGTTAACTACTTTAGTTAATGAACTAAGAATGAGCAATAGTTCTATTTCAACATTTACTAATGCATTATTAAAATCAACAGTTGTGCTTGTTAACAGTTAATGCACTCTGAATTAACAAGAACTAACAGTGAATAACTGTATTCTCTTTAACTATTCTCATTAATTAACTATTGTTCATTGTTTGTTCATGATGGTTAATACATTAACTAATGGAACCTTATTGAAAAGTGTTACCTTAAATTATATATTGATATTTAATATTTTGTTCACTTCTATGTAACAGATACAAGTTGTTGTTGGGTTTTTTTTGGACTAATTATCCAAATAATGTATAGTCCTACAAAGCTATTATTATCAGAGCATATGAGCAGAGCATAGCGTCACTGAAGGTAGAATTATTTTAGCAGCGTTGCCCAGTACAGCTGAACTAGCCTACAGCATGTTACAGCGCAGTAGCGCTACTGCTAACCGGAACAAGTAGGCCTATACTGCATAGAAATTTCCTGTCAGTGCGTTATTTGAGTGGACTTTGCTTTTCCGGTGAGCATGAGCGGTACAAGAGTGGAACACACATTCATAGATCGGAATATTGTGCGGAGAGTCAAACCGCGCAGTGACGAGGAGTGAAACATGCGCTGAACACTGCCGGGCGGGGCACGACATATATATATTATTATTATATGTAGCCTATATTTTCGGTGCATCCCTAATTGCATCCCCTCCTTGTTTACAAATCCGAAGTAAGTCCATACATCTGATTTAAACACGGACAGGGCTTTCCTGATAACTTTCCGCGATGCTGCCCTCTTTATTTTACTAACTTACTGCATGCTGAAGGTGACCCCGCTGACCTCACCAGAAAAAACTCAACACCACCATCTAGTGGATTGTAAAGAAATTGATTTTATTATTCTATCAAATAGTATGATAAAAGATTGATACTTGGCGTCCATGTATCAATACAGTATTGGCTTGGAAAATATCGCTATACTATGCTGTATCGATTTTTTCCCCCACCCCTATTGCAATGCACAATAGTTTCTTTAAATCGTTAAGTGAATTAGCCCTCTCAGTGTATGTTGGATGTGCTTTGTCTTACATAGATTCATTTAACCCTGTCGCTGCGGTTAGCGGTAACCCTTCACAGATGGGCTTAGCAGGCCGAGTTGGAGCCATGGGGCCTGAAGGATCATCAAATATGGGGACTCCCCTAATTCCAGATAATGGAGTGATGGTAATGTATTGATGTTTGGCATCATCTTATTGTACAGTTTGTTGTACAGCCATTTCTTATCGGACTTAAGATCTTCATTTAAGGAGATGATCAAAATTATGAAAAATCTGATAGACTTTTTCATTGAAGGGGTCAAAACTTTTGTACAATAAGTCCAGTAACTTTTGTACCCTAGCCCGAGTCCAACTGGAGCATGTTTATTTTTTATTTTTTTCTCCTCCCCATTACAGCCTACTGTTGCAGCCATTAAAATAGTTCAGTTTTGTTTTTAATTCCAAAGATGTTATATTTCTTTCCATTTCTTTATTAGGTAATTTTAAAAAAATCTATGGAGCATTTTTTGTTTGTTAATGTGACGATTAAGCAGCCAGCGGCCGACAGTGACTTTAACACGTTTGATCAATTTAGCCTTCTCTAATCAACACTCGACTTGCCCACAATAAAATCCATAGTGTGGAAGCTAAAGCGCGCTTTAATGCAGACTGTAAAGTCTACTTTTATTTGTGTAAACTCACATTATCAACAATCTTGTGCTTTAGTAAAATAAAGAAAACAAACAAGAATGCGCTTTCTGCCATCTCGGTGTCCGTTAACTCAGGGTTTCCGCAGGTCTTAAAGTCTTAAATTTAGTTGTATCAAATTGAAGGCCTTAAAAAGTCTTAAATTGTACAAGAAAGTCTTCATTATGATTTCAAGAGGTCTTAAATTTGGGGACAGAATTGCGATATGGCTGAATGTGACGATTAAACTTCAAAAGGCTATGATTTAATTAAATAAACACGAGCGCTGCGCGTTCAAAGTCCGATGCTGCTTTGTGTTCTGCTGTTACCGGGGAAACAGTTATATTTCTGCCAAACGCTCCACCTGCTGGCAGAGAATGAATGAGCATTTCCAATAAAACTGTTCAGACCAATGCAAAAATAGACCCATGTTTTTACCCTGCAAACACGCAGAGCTGTAAATGTGAACTGGTGGATCGATAAGAAGACAATGCATTATAAAAACCTAAACATAGGGGTGTGCGATATGTATGGTCTGCGATAATATCGTAATTGTTGTTTTAATGATGTGCGATTTGATATTATATATTGATATACACCTACAACTCTCACGCATACATTAGATGATGAAGTCTAGCAGGTTAGACTAGTGCGCATGCGCGTTTATAGTGCGTTCTTTCACTGCATTAATCAGTCTATTAAAATGCATTTAGAATGATCACATAATTCAAGATATGGGGCAGAAATTTATATTTTTATATAATTTCATATAGTTAATATCACACGAAGAGTGCCGTTTTTTCTCCAAAAGTCAGCATGATTACAAATGTGATATTGATTTTATACAACAGTTCAATAAACAAGAAGTTAGTATTAAGATACTTATGTTTTAGACGCCATATTTCCTGCTTTTGCTCTATTTCTCCAACAAAAATTGTTTCATTCCTGAATGAAACAACCGTTTAAATGATTCGGTTCAATCGCAATGACTTACTTAATAGTGACTTGCTGCCACCTACTGGCAGTTTTAATTTCACATTTAAGGTACCTTTTCATTTTTTAAATAATTTCATACTTCAGTTTTCAATGTTTTATGTTTAAAATATCAAAACATTATTTGTGCATTTGTAACTGCAGGTTAAAGTACTTAATGTTCCTCTGAGCTACATTAAACAGTGTGTAAACGCATCTAAATGACTATTCTAATGCAGCTTCTGTGTTTCCTCTGTGCTGCAAAGATCAATTTTGTTAATACTGATTAAATTTGCTTGGTAACGACCCAAATGCAAGAATTTGACTCAAAAGATGGTGCACACTTTTAGAACAAAATGGCTTAAAGGTAAAAATGCCCATAAAACTGGTTGGAAATGATTCCTTGCTATCACTGCTGTGAACTGACCACACAGAATTGAAGAATATCAAAAAAATTCACGAGTCAGCTCTCAGCACAATTAGAGATAAGATATCAGCACAATAACACACTATAGCAAAATATTGTCTAATTATCGTTATCGATAAAATCCAAGAAAATTATCGAGATATAATTTTTTGTCAATATCTCACACCCCTAATTTGTTGTTTAATTGATATAATAATTTATTGATGATAATTGTTTAAATTAATATAATAATTAATACTTTTGACTCATCTATTTTCTTAAAAATGGTTTAAAGGCTGAAATGTAAAGTTTATCATTTTATAAAATGTTGTTTTTGTGAAAACTTGTATCTGAACTATAAATTATGCTTTTTACAGTTTAATATGGTACTAGACATTGCCCTTCCCCGCTCATATGGTATTAATTTTATTTGTGCACCTCTTAAAAAGGTCTTAAATTTGAGCTTAAAAATCCTGCAGAAACCCTGTAACTAACCCTGCATCACAAAAATGAACTGAAACTCATCATATAGGCTACTTGCCTCATACACATGAGAAATATATCTATAGAAAGCTTTATAGAAAGTCATTAACACTTTTGCCGGCGCTTTGCAGCAAGCTTTATGCTTGCGCTTGAGCGTGGAATAGGCTAGCTAGCCAATATATTAAAAGGCTCATTATGGTTTAGTATATATTTAAGTAATTAAATTAATATAAACGTGCGATCAGTTGAATAATGGCTTAAATGAACGACTAGAAAAATCTTTAGTCGGGACAGCCCTAGTTTTAATCCAGTCCTCCTTTCTTCTAGAACTCTTCCATCTGCGCTGAAGGTGCACTGGCTGCTGCTGGCGGGGACACTAAACACAGAGCATCTTTTCCAGCACCTTAACTGATGAATGTCTAAAATATTAAAAGGAGAAGCCTAAAAAAGGCCTGATGCCCAGCCAGTGTGAGCCATGATGTGAAACTTTTACACCGGTCCTAGGGGTGTAAAAAAAACTGCAATTACTGTATATAGGAAAAGTACAATGATAATATGTATTAAATGTAATATTATTTGATTACAACAGTATTACATAAACTGCAGTAAAACTGTGAAGCAGCTGCAGGAGAAGCTTTTGTGCATAACGGCACTGTACTCTCTTAGGTTCTTAAAGCTGTCCAGCACACACAGAAAAACACAGGGTATAATGTTTAGGAGTGTTGGGCGGAGATTATTTAAAGGGGTCCTATTATGCTTTTTCACTTTTTTAATTTTAGTCAGTGTGTAGTGTGTATGTTTTGGCATAAAAAAGATCTAGAAAGTTACAAATCTCAAAGTCCACTCCAAAGGGAGATATTTAGTTTTTAAAAAAATCCATTTTCAAGAACTACAGCAAACGGCTCGTTTTGGACTACAGCGTTTGGTTTCCGGGCTTTGTGATGTCACAAAGCGGCTCATTAGAATTTCATTACAAAGAATTCCCGCCTACAGAAATGTGAATGGTTGGGGGGAGGGAAGGGGCGAGGTCGTGGTTAGAGCGCTTGGTTGAGTGAGTGCATCAGACGAGACGACGAAGAAGAAGTGCTGCTGCAGAGTTAGTGCGTCAGAGAAAACCAAGAAGAAGAGCTGCTGCAGAGTTAGTGCATCAGAGAAAACCAAGAAGAGCTGTTGTGCTGTAGCCTCACATTTTTGGCATGTCTAGAACAGCGGTTCACAGTTCCAGTCCTCACGTACCCCCGCTCTGCACATTTTGTGTGTTTCTGTTCTGCTTCATACGTTTGCTATATTTGACTGTAAGTGCCCTGCGAAGTGGACATTACCAGATATTCCTCCATGATTCCAGTTCGAAGGGAGCGTATATGTTCCATACAAAGGGCATTTAAGTGTGCGAGACGTGAATTTAAATTGTATTTATTTACAGAGGTATATTATGTCCCACTTCACGCTTCTCTAGTAAGTTTCGTTTGTGTGTGAAGACGCTGCAGGCAGCGGTTTAGCGCAAATCTGTAAATGAATATTCTGAAGTGAAGTAAACTTCCAACGGATTCCCCTGCTCAGGACACTGTGTAGGGAGCATGTCAATCGAACACAGTTCATGCACGGAGCTCAATTCTAACGAGATGATCTGAATCAGGTGTGTTAACAAAGAGACGTGCAAAACATGCAGAGCGGGAACGTGAGGACTGGGATTGAGAACCGCTGGTCTAGAACAATTCTTACAAGTATAACACAACGTAGCTGGGCACCGCGGACAGACGCCGCCGGTGTGCTACACTCATAGAAAATAATGTATTTGAATTTTAAAGGCGTGGAGCGACGCTGCGCTTCTCGTCCGGTGTGCGACTGCCTGAAACGCTTTTTTTTTTCACCTCCGTGCCCAAACGTCTTTGTTTGGGCTTCCGAAAGCGGATGATGTCAGGAAACAGTGGTTGCAATTTACTTTTTAACT
>NW_015507583.1:15923-22874 GCF_001515645.1 Sinocyclocheilus grahami
CACTGGGACAGCTAACCAATCACAACACATTTTGTTTTTCGGAAGGCGGACCTTCATCAAAACCGGAACTAATCGAGCCGTTTGTGCCAGCCTGGGGAGAAAGGTGTTTTAATAATGTAAATTATGTGAAAAATAATGTAACCAATTATTTACCTAACCCTAACCCTAACCAAGCATGAGAACATGTTCTAGAACACCCCCAAAACAAAATCAAGACTTTGTAAAAGAGCATAATAGGACCCCTTTAAATGAGTGACATTGTGATTTCACAATATCCAGAAGAAGCGTGCTGTAGTTTGAACGAGCTGTTTGCTGTACTTCTTAAAGTGTTTTCTGTTAAAGAGAATATCTGCCTTTGTAAACCTTGCAGATCGGTTTTATTCTCAAACAGTAACTTTACACACTAACTAAAGCTAAAATAGTGGAAAAGCATAATAAGACCCCTTTAAACTGACTTTCACTAATAAAGCTTAATGACTATCATAGGAACATGCTAATAACCTACTAAATAATGCTAGCAACATGCTAAACCATGCTAGCAACGTCTTAAAACATGTTAACAACATGTTAAAACATGCTATCAGGGTTGCTAAATCATGCTATCAGTGTGCTAAAAGATACTAAGAATCTGTTAAATCATGGTACCAATGTGCTAAATCACAGTAACAACATGCTAAAGCATGATAAAACAGTAGCAGTGTGTTAAAACGTTATCAACATGCTAAATCATGCTAGCAATATTTTAAAACGTTAGTTGTTAAATCATGTTAAATCATTTTACCAACTTGCTTAAACATTTTAGAAATGTGATTGAACATGTTAAAAACATTCTATTGACTAAAATCAAGCCAACATCAAAGTGTATGAACTTTATTCATCTGGTTTTATTTTTGTGATTGTATATTTGAGAAAAAAAATTGTACAGTTTGTCTTATTCTTTAACTTGTTTTTTTTATATGAATGAATGTAGGCATTTCGTAGTATATCACCATAGCATCTCACCCTTTATTTAGTATAGTAGTAGGTTGTATTGTCAGTTATGTTATTGTTATCAGTGCTAAGCCAACATTTAGTAAGACGTACATTGTGCATTTTGGAGAGGGTGCACAGGGATGCATTTATATACTGTGCTCATATACTGGTACTCATATTCGTGAAAAAGGGTCCAATAATATCCAATGACATGTGCACGACACTACCTAAATGTTACAGCATAAAGAACCCCCAAAGCAGCAGAATACAAAACCGCAAAAGTCTGAAGTAAGTGCAGGTTAGGTGGCCATTTAAAGCCCTAATTAGTGAACCGAGCTGTTGTCGAGCAATACCACAGTTGACCAGTGGTACAAAGATTTACCACACAGCAGTTTTTAGCACACTCACTTAAGCCATCTTTATACTACAATTTAAAATGTACAATTTAACATGCAGCTATGTTATTTTTGTTTGGAATGAAGGTATCACTTTGTGTATACTTTGTGCATATTTTTGTATTCTTGTTGTCATTAAGATTTTGCAGGCTTTCTGTACTAACCAAATAATTCCTTCTTTTTGTTTTTTCCTCTTTTGGGTGTTCCTGGACTCTACTGCTTGTCCTATTCATCTACTGAACTTCGTGGGGGGAAAAAACTGACTTTTTTGGGCTGTTTCTGCAACAACTAAAATATTATATGGACATTATAAAATGGCAACATATTCCAAACAAATGCTTGCTACAAATATGCCATACTTGTTTTGACATTTCAATTCAGCATAAGGATCGGTTTTCTGAAGGATCGCCTCTTCAGATGGGTTCGTCTGTGGCTGGGCGATCTGGTGTCGACTCTCCTCAGCAGCAGCAGGTGGTTGGGGCAGGACCTGTTCCTGGTGTGGCTGGCCAAAGTGGCTTTGCGAGAGGAAGCCCAGTAGGGGGAAACTTTGATGGGCCTAATAACAAACGACGTAGATACTAATATTTATTTTCTCTGGTAATTGTGCTTACACATGTTCAGGTTGAAGCAGCTTGACTCATGATTAATGATATATTCTCCTTCTCATTGCTTTTTTCTGAAGCAGCATTTATGTCTAACATGGACAGAAATTGCATGAGTCTGGCCCTGTGTTAATGTGAAACACTGTCATAAATTATTAAATGTCATTGAAGCAACTTGTACGTAACAATATCCTAAGCCATTTGTAGATTACTTACTACTACCGTAGTTGTTTCCTTTTTTTAGTTAAATACTTGAAATTAAGCCATGTTTTTTTTAAAGAATGTTCAGAAGTTTTCTGCTTTCTGTTTTAGAATGTCAGTCCTTTGAATAAAAATGTTTTAAGATAACTGCATTAGTGTTTGAGTCACAGATTTGAAATAGATTTCCCAGTTGTCACTATTGAGTAACATCATTCCACTTGATCAAGTCATGCGTCTGATGGCAGCAGCATCTTCCACTAATTGTGCCGGGCAGTGATGCACTGGGAAGAAGTAGTTGTATTCTGTTTAAATAGCCTTAAACACAAAGAACTGGGTAATGCTGATCTTCTGGAGCACAGAGAAGGTCTTTGTAGTGTGGCACACGCAGATGAAGGAACCTTGAAGGTGAACGTTCTGAAGTTGGTGCTGAGGGCCCTGACAATATGAAACATGCAGATGTTCCTTGAAGAGAAGGTTTTTTTGTGAAGGGCATATGCTTGTTGTTGCTGCGGTCATTGTTTCCAAATTCGCCGAAGTTTCACCTTTCCTGAGCAGAAGGGATTTGCAAATGGGCAAACATGGTCTTTGAACGTCTAGAGCACAACAGCTCTTTCCAGAATGTTGAAGCGTTCTTGGAGGCTCTCATCCGGACCTCACAGGTATGATTTCATTAATAAGATGGCAAGCATTCTTTTGTGTGGAGAAAAAGGGGAAAAAAATTAATCAAAGGGCATTTTAATTACATTTTTAATTTTTTTTTAATCGTAATGTTTTTGTCTTTGGTTTTATTGTTGTGATTATTTTGATGCATTTTTTATGTAAAGCACTTTGAATTACCATTGTGTATGAAATGTGTTAAATGTGTCATTTTCAAAAATGTAGTCATTCTGTGGCACATGTGTTTTTGAGAGTCATGTGCCACTTAAGGTTTTGTAATATGACTGCTATTATATGTTGTTGATTTTGTAAATGGCCCATTCTAAAATAAATAAATGTCTGAATTTGGGTTTCTTGCCACCATCAACTTGCGTAAGTGAGAATTCCCACAGTGGGTTGGGTTGGGTTGGGGGGTATCTGGGGTTGTTTGTGTGTATATATATAATATATATATACATACACACACATTTATATATATATATACATACATACACATTTATATAGACACACATATAGTATATGTGTACTAGGGCTGTGTATCACCAGCAAAGTCACGATACGATACATGACTGCACTGAATTTCACCTCAGCAGAATTTAGAAAAACAGCCGTTTATTAAACACTGCTTACTATAGTGCCATTTCTAACTATTGGCAGAGCAGGCAGCTGACCTCTGCATTATGAAGGGCCTCCATAACTGTACCACAGTATAATATAGGTAATGGCATATGTTTCATGTTTACATTGTGCACTCCCCACCAGGTACAATATTCTGATTGTTTGCATCTTGTTTTTAAGCACATAAATAATGTACTCGTTCTAATAAATTTATATTGTAATGTACTCAATCTAATATATTTTTAAAAAATCACTTACATTGCTGGTAGGTTATCATTGCACAAATTAACACACTCCCTACGATAAAAAAAAAATTAGAAGAGTTCTAAACTAACGCTCTGTCTTCACTGTATCTAACGCACACACGCTCAAGGCTGATTTACTCGACGCGTCCGCTTAGGTGCGCGCAGCAGGACTTTCTGCGCAGCTCCGCTTCTGAAGATGCACGAGTTCAAAGCGACTCTAGCCGAACATGCACGTCTGTGCCAGCATTTGTGTGAAACAGAAGCAGTTTGATGTTAAGTGCAGTCACACACACAGATCATGTTGTGGCCGCACTCAGACATTCAGGAACAAACTTTTTAGCGCTGCCCCGCAGTTTTATCAACTAAATAGCTTAATCGCTCAAGAGCTACATTATCTTTCTCAACAAGGAGCTGGAGCCACAGCTTTACTGTTAATAGAGAAACGCGGCAAAATGGTGGTAATTCATACATACACAGCCTCTCTCTCTCTCTCTGTGTGTCGTAAATGAACAGTCGATGAATTACAATTTTCTGAGAATAGAATATTGAAGTGGAGATCACTAAACTGGAAGCTAAGTGGTGTTTTCAGAAAGCAAGCGCGTTTATCCACATGGAGAGATAGCGTATGGTTGCCAGGTTGACAAAGATAAGTAGCACACTTGGCAGATATTCCCGTATTGCGCAAGTGTGAAGCTCTGTTTCGGGGATTACGTCTCTTTATATCAGTCAACCCAGTTGTGTTCCTCTGCAGCCAGATTAAAACTTGTTGTAGCCTATATATGCTCTATACCTCGCACTTTTCTATTCAATTTTAAACGTTGTCAAATTTGAAACAAATTAAGCACGGTCCACTGCTGCACACGTGCCACAATATCGATACAGGGCCAGCTGTAACTTTCCGTACCAACTGTATATATATTAGTGCTATCAATCGATTAAAAAAAATAACTAATTAATCGCACTAATTCATTTTTCTGAAATTAATAATGATTAATCCCACCTAACATTAAAGTTTTTAAATGTACTTTTATATTGCATTAATTTCACATTCAATATTCAAAATTAATGTACAAACAACATACAGTATACATTTTTTTAATGGCATCTTTTTTTATGACTGAAGGCCAGTACCAATGATACCAATACTGATTTCTCTTTAAAATTGCCCCCCCAATATTTAACCAGATTTTTTAATATATTTAACCAACCAACTATAGCCATTGAACATTAAAGTATAATTGAGAGCTATCAATTTTAACATTTATTAGACTTAAAAAAAAAAAATCTTCTAATTTAAGTGAACTTAAAACAATCTTCACATAAATCCATTATAATGTCATATTTACTTGTGCCCTTCAGCAGAAATATACAGAAATTGAAATTGAAAACACTAAATTCTAAATTAAATAGATGAATCCTTAAAACTATAAAAGTTATTTTTTCCTCTTTTTTTTCTTTGTCCTTTGATTAATAGACATCACAGCAGCTGGTTATTAGGTTATTTGGCTGTTATTTCTTTAAGAGCTGCCGCTGCTGAACGTGACGTGGATCTGACAAGCATCATATTTTCTCTCTTTTGACCTTTTCTGATCCCCTTCAGGTCTTAAAGTCTCTATTAATGAGCTGACGAGTTAAATTGGGTGTGTTAGATGAGTGAGACAGTGCTGGGAGGGTTTGAAATTAACAAAAAAAATAAAAAATCAGCTTTGGTGGGTAACGCTGTCAAGTCACTAGCCAATTTGTCGGGTTACTTTTCGTAAGTTATGTTTACTCATTTATTTCTTGGAGAAGTTCATGCAAGCCAAATCTGTGCAGGTTTAGCGCACATACTGAACTCGTGAGACATTATGACATTATCGAGTATATTGCAAAAACCAAACAGAACACACCTACAGAGTGCACGCATAAGCGACTGCGTGATGAAGTCTGGTTAGACCAACACATGCTTTAGTGCGTGTGCGCATTTAGAGTGCGTTCTTTCACTGCATGATTCAGTCTATTAATATGCATTAAGAATGATCACATCATTCACGATAAGGGGGCAGAAAATGTATATATTTATATAATTTCACACAGTTAATCAATATCGCACAAAGAGTGCCTTTTTTTTAAAAACATGGTTACAAATGTGATACTGATTTTATACAACAGTTCAATAAACAATAAGTTAATATCAAGAGACTTATGTTTTAGACACCATATTGCCTGTTTTTTCTCTATTTTGCCAGCAAAAATCATTCCAAACACAGCCACAGCACTGTTTTGCGTCTCTGAGCAACATGACCATGTTTCGTTCCTGAATGAGTCAACTGTTTAAATGATTCGGTTCAATCGCAATGACTCACTTAACAGTGACTTGCTACCACCTACTGGCAGTTTTAATTGTTTTAATTTTACATTTCAAGAATCTTTTCAATTTTTAAATAACTGTAAATGTCAGTATTCAAGATTTCATGTTTAAAATATCAAAACATTATTTATGCATTTGTAACTGCAGGTTAAAGCATTCCATGTCCCTCTAAGCTGCATTAACATATATAAATACATCTAAATACCACTTCATATGCAACTTCTGCAAATATTAATTTTGTTGATATTGAGTTCATTTGTTTAGTAACAGCCTAAATGTATTATTATTATAATTGACTGATTCAATGTAAGAATTTGACTCAAAAGATTATGCACACTTTTAGGAAAAAATTCTTTATATAGGTAAAAATGCCCATAAAAGGTCAAAAATAAATGTAAACTTATTGGAAAAGATTAATTTATATCACTGCTGTGAACTGACCACACAGAATATGAAATATATATAAAAAACTTTAAAAGTCAGCTGTCCACTGTAGGCCTTATATCAGCAGAATAACACACTTATTGGCTAATTATCTTTAACAATAAAATTCCAGAAAATTTTGAAATATAATTTTTTTTATCAATATCGCACACCCCTAGTACTGACACAAAATGATTTGCAACGGTCGCTTTGTCACGCACAGTGTAGACAGCCTCAAGCTGTTGGTTTATTTATGTTTTTTTTGGGGGGGGCTAGTAGACGTTATGAATGGCCGATAACTTAAAAATATTGTAGCCAAATTGGCTGGTGAGTGAAAAGGTTACTTTCAAACCCTGTATGTATATACAGTGGGGCAAATAAGTATTTGATACACTGCCGATTTTTCAAGTTTTCCCACTTACAAAGAATGGAGAGATCTGTAATTTCCATCGTAGGTACACCTCAACTGTGAGAGACAGAATAAAAAA
>NW_015507583.1:23535-29559 GCF_001515645.1 Sinocyclocheilus grahami
TACAAAGACAAGTGTGTCTTGCCTACAGTCAAGCATGGTGGTGGGAGTGTCATGGTCAGGGGCTGAGTGCTGCCGGCACCGGGGAGCTACAGGTCATTGAGGGAACCATCAATGTAGAAGAGGACTCCAGTGGCAACCTGTGAAGCTCTGGTGAACTCCATGCCCAAGAGGGTTAAGGCAGTGCTGGAAAATAATGGTGGCCACACAAAATATTGACACTTAGGGCCCAATTTGGACATTTTCACTTAGGGGTGTACTCACTTTTGTGGCCAGCGGTTTAGACATTAATGGCTGTGTGTTGAGTTATTTTGAGGGGACAGAACATTTACACTCGGTTTAGACAGTAATGGCTGTGTGTTGAGTTGTTTTGAGGGGACAGCAAATGTACACTGTTATACAAGCTGTACACTCACTACTTTACATTGTAGCAAAGTGTCATTTCTTCAGTGTTGTCACATGAAAATATATAATAAAATATTTACAAAAATGTGAGAGGTGCACTCACTTCTGTGAGATACTGTGTATATATATATATATATACACACACACATACATACAAATATATTTATTTATTTATTTATATATACATATATATACACACATACATATATACACATACATACACACATACATATATACAACAAACATATATATATATATATACAGGTGCATCTAAATAAATTAGAATGTCATGGAAAAGTTCATTTATTTCAGTAATTCAACTCAAATTTTGAAACTCGTGTATTAAATAAATTCAGTGCACACAGACTGAAGTAGTTTAAGTCTTTGGTTCTTTTAATTGTGATGATTTTGGCTCACATTTAACAAAAACCCACCAATTCAGTATCTTGATTAAAAGGAAATAATCAAAATACTGTCTTTAATTGATTTTTCCGTACATTTCTGCCATATGTACATTAACTGACAGTCACTACTGATAAGCTACCACTAAATATTGTCGAAACTTAATTTGCTGTAAAGTTGCTTTGCAACGATTTGTATCATGAAAAGCGCTATACAAATAAACTTGAATTGAATTGAATTATAATGCTATTTTAACTGACGCTGTACAGAACTAAGGTAGCCAGTGCAGAGAATGTAAAATTGGGGGTAATATGATCTTTTTTTTTTTGACCTGGTAAGGACTCTAGCAGCAGCATTTATGTAGCATGTAGCTTGTTTATTCAAGATGCAGGACAACCACCTAGCAGTGCATTGCAATAGTCCAGTCTAGAGGTCATGAATGCATGAACTAGCTTTTCTGCATCAGAAACCGGTAGCGTGTTCCGTAACTTGGTAATGTTTCTAAGATAAAATAATGCTGTTTTGTAACATGGGAAATATTATTTTCAAAAGTCAAATTGCTGTCTAATATAACACCCACATTTTTGACTGTAGAGGAAGTACCAGTACATCAGTCTAGATGCAAATTGTAATCGACGAGATTCTGTGTACTGTTTTTTAGGATAATAGGATAAATAATTTAAATAGGATAAAATTATTGGTCATCCAGTCTTTTGCTTTTTTAACACACTCAGTTAGCTTAGATAATTTTGAAGTTTCATCTGGTCTTGTTGAAATATATAGTTGAGTATCATCAGTATAACAATGGAAACTAATCTTGTATTTTCTAATAATATTACAAAGGGGCAACATGTATATTGAAAATAGCAGAGGGTGTAGGACAGATCCTTATGGCACTCCATACTTTACTGGATTTAATTGAGATGATTCCCTGTTTAAATAGACAAAGTGATAGCGATTGGAAAGGTAGGATCTAAACCATCTTAAACCCTGCCATTGAATACCTGTATAGTTTTGTAATCGATCTGTGAGTATGTCATGATCTATAGCAGTGATCCTCAAATCTGGCTCTCGAGATCCACTTTCCTGCAGAGTTTAGCTCTATGATGGGGCCTGAAACCCGACTGCAATTCTTCATAGATATCATTTCTTTTGCAGGAAGGAGCACAATCGAGCAGACACAACTTTTTCTAAAGTTTTAGACAATATTACTGTATGTGTGTGTATTTATATATACATATTAAATATACACAGTACACATTGTTACGATGATCGGCTGGTGTGCCCTGGATGTCCACTAGAGGGCACTCCATCCTGTTTCTGCCTCACGAACTACATGTCCCAATATCCTTTGCCATATCTGATTGTCCACAGCTGTTTTCCATTATCTCATTGCCTCTGCCTTTATAAGCCTGGTGTTTTCAGTCTCTCTTTGTCAAGTCTTGCGTTGTCATACTGCGTCTCCTAGTTCTGGTATCCTGGTTCTATTTGTTTTTTTGTTATAACCTTTGCCTGTTATCTCGACTATGATTGTGGATTACCCTTTAATAAACAACTGCACTTGGATCCTCAGCTTCGTGTTCCCAAGCAGTTCATGACACACACACATATATAATGTAAACAGAACTTTTATTTTGGATGCGATTAATGGTGATTAATCGTTTGACAGCACTAGTTTATAATATTGAGATTTTGTTGTTTGTTGAATTTAATTAACGCTGCCATGATTAGCTGCTCCAGACACTTTGAGCTCATCTGCTGGAAATCCACATAAAAAAACAGAACAATCATCTAATGCCATCAAATCTAAAACAAGCACATCATAACATATCAAATCATAACACATTCACAGATCACAGTTATACTCAGGAACAGACTATTTTGACACCTTCTAATAAATCATGCAACTACATTGTTGTGAATCCTACATGCAAGGATATGTTTCATACTGTTAAAACTTACACTATAAGAATATACAAAAAGAGTCATCCTTACAAATGTAATATGCTCTTATCACATTAATGTATAAAGATACAAATAGGAACACAGCAACACAGATAGGGTTGGCTTACGGAACTACACATGCAAAAACACAAGCCGGATTCTCTGCATGAAAGAACCACAGCTGACAACCTTTTACATGTTTTATCGGTGAAACAGTACAAAAGTAGTGTTCTGATATACAGTTAATATAATATTAAAGTTAAATAAAATATGTATACAATGTAATATATGTTATGTATATAAAATACTCAATGTTATGAGAGTTTGCCCTTAGCCATAACTATTTGTTCTGGAACAAGCAATAGATTAATGAGACCAGAGACTGCCCGTTAGATTAAGCAAATGCAAAACTGAATGCTTGCTGACACCCTGGAGCTCAAATCTCTACATATGCTGAAGCATATTTTCAAGTAGGCTTTATCTGTATTGAAAAGCTGCATTTTTTTGAAGTCTAAACAACTAAATTTTTAACTAAAAACTTTTAAAACTACATTCCATGACCCAGGTTTCTGCATCCACCATGACAGTCTCTGTGAGAAATACTGCAAGCATAGTGAAACAATCAGTGAAACGGTTCCTGTAGCGATAGTTTCCTGTAGCGATATTGGTGAATATCTCATGGTTGGAAAGACCTCTCAGCCAATCAGATTCAAGGACTAGAAAGAGCTGTTGTATATATATGTAATATTTAATCTATCCTACCTTTTTATGCAAATTATGTCTCTTTCCACATTCCAACTTCAACATAACTGTAATCCTTGGTACAGTCACATCTGAGCCTACTAGGGTGCTTTTTTAACACATTGGAAAGTCATAAATAAATAAATAAAAAATCTGTCCATTTGAGATCCCAATCTGACAGCTTTCTGGAAACACTTGAAAAAAAATAAAACAGAACCATTTGAACTTTTATATCTGTGCTGTGATGCATCATGGGATGTGGGAGAAACCAAACTAGAGGATAAAATTGAATTTTTGTTGATTTAAAATTTAATTACTTGAACAATGCACTAGTGGCTTTTAAATAATAATTTGTGGATTAATGCATGGACAGAAATTTTATAATCTTGAGATTTGGTTATGTAGTGAATGCAATTCCAGGTCACTTGCATCTCTGTAAATGGTTGTGTCCATGAGTATAAATGCTCACAAGCTGAAATTTCACAGGATTGTCAGTAAGATGGATGTTGGAGAGTGAGTAACTTGCTGGAGATTGAAATCATTCTGAGTGAGAAATATTTTTTTCTTGTACTTTATTCTTGTAATTATTTACCCTGCCTGTATAGTTGTTATTTTAATGGTACTAAAGCATGTAAGCCAGGGGTTGCCAACATCGGTGCTGAAGAGCCACAGACCTGCAGAGTTTAGATCCAACCCTAATCAAACACACCTGGACCTGCTAATCAAGTCTAGGGGTTTCTAGAAAGCTACAGGCAGGGGAGTTTTTGTCAAGGCAGGACTCTGCAGGACTGTGGTTCTTCAGGACTGATGTTGGCCACCCGTGATCTAACTAGTAGAAAGTTTTAGTTTAAATCAGTCAGGAGTTATTAATGAGCACTGTTGGAGGCATGCACAGTTTGAGTGTGTGACACGAATGTTAAGAGCTGCATCAAGAGGAGAGTATTCAGCATGTATTGTGAAGATATATTACCATAACTGTTTCTTTAGTTTATAATCTATCGATATTAAATTGCTTTGTCTGTACTGCCCCCACTATATTTGGAATGTACCATGTACAACTAAGTGTTTAGGTTTGAGGTGGACTTTTCCCCCCCCTCCATTTTAAGCTGAAAGGATTAAGTAGCATGGATGGTCCGTGGCATGTGGTGTATGCTTTGTTTCATATATTTATAGCAAAAGTTAAAGTGTCTCTTATGCGACTTAACCCTGCTTTTTGTCTTTCTTTAATTTCCTGTTTATTAGTCTAAATGCCTCTAAGACAGCATGGATATCACAGAGCATTTGTCTAGTCGCATTCCAAAAGAGCGTGACAAACTGTGGTTGAATACCATGCAGTGGACAGCCAGCAACAAATCTGTCTTCGTTACTGCTTTTCATCTCTGCCAGTCAGTGACGATGCAACATTTAAGGCTTTGGCAAATATTGGGTTCCAGGTAACACTGTAACTGTATTAGCCCTCTATGGACTCTTCTCCCATACTTCTCACTCAACTGGGCAGGTTAAGTATCATGCCATGACTTCCTAATCATGCCAAAATGCATTTCTTGATGCGGTCAATTCTTTTGACTTGGTGGCAGTTTGCAAGTTATGTGCAATTTAACCACTTACTGATATGATGCTGTAAGTATTGGTAGCTTCTCCACTTTAATTTTTCTTCCTTTACCATGTCTGGTCCTGCACCAACAGGTCGACTCCTGCAACACCCTCCAGTCTCTTGCTCTCAAATGGTATGCTTGACCCTTGGACCAAGGTAAAGTCTCTTGTCAACTGGTCTATCTTTGGAAGCAGCGTTTCCTTTCTGAAGAACACCTTGAATCTGTTGAAGCTCTTCAATGAGGGTGAATGTTATCTCACCATGTGACTTCAATACATCCCTGTTTACCAAATGCAGAAGTATAACTGCACCCATGGACCAACTGTGCAGCTGCTGGTTGGCTGTTAATGCTGACTTCACCTTTCCACTCAGACAAGGCACCACATTTGGTTTTGACATGGAGATCTGCACAACACCGCAACTCCCTCTGTGCTCCGATAGACTTTCACACTCCTCAACCACCTGAATTACTTTAAGCGCAGGCATTGTGGACCGTGAGTATGTGTGCTATAAATGCATACAGGCATGTGAGAGTACGCGAAGTCCATGTAGTTTTAGTGATTGAGATCTTGAGTTTCAGTTATTGTACAGACCTTTTGAACTGCTCTGATGTTTGTGTGTCTTTGGCTGTAACTTCAAAATGCAACAACCGAGATCAGCGTTCTGCTATCCTGTCTTTATGACAGCCCATTGGTGACTTGAATCCCTTGGTAAGTCTCTCTCTCTTCACAACTCAAAGTTCTTCTAGTCTTGTTCGACCTCAGGCGGCTCAGTTCTACAGCGACTCAAGCCAGACAACCAGCTGGACCTCAATGCACGTACAAAAAAGAAATGGGTGATTGTTACATGCAAGTAAAAACCAATATGCGTGCTTTTTTTTTTTTTTTTTTTTTTTTTTTTTTTTTTTTTTTTTTTTTTTTTTTTTTTTTTTTTTTAGGTTT
>NW_015507583.1:29743-41360 GCF_001515645.1 Sinocyclocheilus grahami
ATTTTTTTTTTTTTTTTTTTTCGTTTTTTTTTTTTTTTTTTTTTTTGTTTGTTTTTTAATTCATAGAGTTTACAATCAAGTTAAATTTGTGCACATTTCTTACTATGCCTGAAGAGCCTCCAGGAGAGACCACAGACACCCAGTTAAGTAATCTGAGGATTTTACAAACCTGTGACCTGCAATAACTAACTCCTAAAGAGCTTGCAGATTTAAATCTGTAGATGCTGAAAAAGTTGTAAAACTGCTGTTTGCTTATAATAAAGTTAATGTCTGGTGTGGAAATGTAATCTAACTGGGTCTTTTAAGGTTTGTTTTCTGTGAAGTGTGGTCTCTAAACTAAATACAGTCTTCAGATGTTGCCAGAACTCTGTACTGCTACGGTGTCAGAACTTTTCATAGTGACACGTGTATGTGGTGGGTAATTTTATTTTGCCCCTGCCACCCACCCCCTGCTTATACCTAAAAGTTCTTGTTTCTAAGTTGGATCTTCTAACTCTTCTTGGCCTTTGGAAATGTGGAGAACTTTTTATATTCACTGAACTCTGAAGACCAGGAGTCAAAGTTGAGTTTCAATCAGTGTGCATATTGGTTCAGTGCCACCTCTGCTCCTATACTACTAGGAGTATTACTTTGAAAGGAGACTTGTAAGAGGCAAACAGAAGGTGGTCAGTTGCCCCTTTGTATGTATTCACTGCCACCTTAAGATATCGGATGTATAGGTGCACCCCAAATTTGGGAGTACAGATATCTGTAAGCAGCTGTAAGTCTTTTTAGCAATGTGGACAAGGAAGAACTATAAAGATGGTTAATCTGTTGCACTGTTAAAGTGGTTGTTCAAAATATCTTGTGTTCAGAAGAAAACCAAACAATTTGGACTACTTCACAAGGAGTAAAGGAGTCATTTTTGGGTGAACCGTTGGTACTGAAACCGTTTTCAGAAGTCTGTAGCTATACTCCGTTTACCTTGGGCTTTGACTTGGGCTCTAGATTTGAACAACGGACTAAGAAGGTGGCATCTCTATCAACTTCAAAGTTTGAAGGGAGGTGTTAGAGCAGGTGTGCTTGTTAAAACTTGGAAAATACTCTTCTGTACAACGGTCTTGAATCTCATGCAATTACAAATACTACATTTTTGTTTTTCTCCTAGGTAAGCAGGACACCATGGAGCTGGATGCACTGTTCTCTTTAAGGATTTATGTCCACTCGTTGGCTGCTGTCCACGTTGATATGGCTCATGCAAGAGTTCTAAGCCCTTCTAGCCTTGTTTGACCTTTTTAAATGGCTAAATGTTACATCTTGCAGTTGTACCTCATTTACACAACCCTCAGTATTTCTTTAAAATTAGTTATTTTAATTGTTACAACCAGGTACTGACAAGGGCATAGGAACATTCTCCAGGAGCTGCCTAGATGAGAAGTCCCTCTTGAACTGAAGATTAACCTGTGTCCCTTGTATGTTTACAGCATGTGGCATATTGATCTCATTACTGGGTCAACCGCTTTAAGGTGAAGGCAGAATAGTTCATTTTGGATCATTGCTACCAACTGCAACCCATCAAATTGCGTTTCTGACAAGTTATGAGTTTCTATCTCTATTTTTCCAGTTTCTTCAAGAAGCCCTGATGCAAGTAAAAGCACTTTAATCCAAGCCCAGCAGTATCTGATTGACCATCTGAAGGTAAGAAATTACAGCTTGCACATTCAGTGTGAGCTTTCTTTGACTATTGCAAAACGTTAAAGTTTTAGATGGTAACATGGGGTCTGTAGCTTTCACCTGCTGATTAGCGTGCTTTTTCAAAAAAAAAAAAAAGTTTAAATGTGCTCTTGACTCTTATGAAGGCCAAAGTCTGCCAACACAAAGCTGTAGATAAGGTACCAGCACCCCCACCCCCCTCCATGTACCGTTTCTGTGCACATCACATGACTAACCCTAAAAACAAAAAGAAATGGTAAAGTTCTCCTTTTGTTGACCAAACCTCTGTGAAGACCTGAGCGTCTACCAGCAAATGTTCTTGGAACAGGGGTGCAGAAAAGGCACAATAGTGTAGTCCCTTGTCTACATTAATATTAATGCTCTTTAGGCACAGTGCTGTTTGTCCTCTGGATTATTACTTCTGTACATGCAGGCAATCATGGTCAGTCAAACACACTGCAGGTTTCACTTTCATTTCTTCAGTAATACCTAAAAATGTTGTATATGCAACAGTCTAGTTTTCTAGTTTTGGAGGTTAACATCAACCTAACGTCAACTTAACGTGTACTATGTATTCTAGGTGAGCTGGGATTTGGTGTTGGATGTGCTGCTGTCCTGTTCCTTGAATAACACGTGGCTTGATTGGTGGTTATTTCATCAGCAGATGATTTGTAGTCAGAGGCTCCAAGTTGTTTGGGTCATCTGTAGTGCTGTGTTCAAAATATCGATACGACGATGAATCGTCACAGAGATTTGACGATACGAGTATTGATACAGCTGGCCCTGTATCGATATTGTGGCACTTGTGCAGCAGTGGACCACGCTTAATTTGTTTAACATTTTACAACGTTTAAAATTTGAGTAGAAAAGTGCGAAGTTTCTAAAAGAATTAATAGGGCATATATAGGCTACAACAAGGTTTAATCTGGCCACAGGAACACAACTGGGTTGCCTGATATAAAGAGACATAATCCCCAAAACAGAGCTTCACACTTGTGCAATACGGAAATATCTGTTAAGTGTGCTACTTATCTTTGTCAACCTGGCAACCCTGTGCACGCTCTCTCCACTGTGGATAAACACGTTTGCTTTCTGAAAACAGCGGTTAGCTTGCAGTTTAGCAATCTCCACTTCAATCTATTCTCAGAAAAGTAATTCATCAAGTGTTCATTTACGACAGAGAGAGAGAGAGAGAGGCTATGTATGTATGTACCGTTTTGCTGCGTTCTCTATTTACCGTAAAGCTGTGGCGACGTTGCGCGCACTCAAAGCGAACTTCCGCCAACTCCGCGATGACGTCATATTTGCCGCACGCACCTAAGCGAACTTGCGGACGTGTAGAGCATAATCAGCCTTGAGCGTGTATGAAAATGAATGGGATTGTCGCTCTGTATTGCTGGTGGTGTGAACGGGGCGTGTGTGTGTGTGTTAGATACAATGAAGACAGCGCGTTAGTTTAGAACTCTTCTAATTTTTTATTTAGTTTCTTCAAGAAGCCCTGATGCAAGTAAAAGCACTTTAATCCAAGCCCAGCAGTATCTGATTGACCATCTGAAGGTAAGAAATTACAGCTTGCACATTCAGTGTGAGCTTTCTTTGACTATTGCAAAACGTTAAAGTTTTAGATGGTAACATGGGGTCTGTAGCTTTCACCTGCTGATTAGCGTGCTTTTTCAAAAAAAAAAAAAAAGTTTAAATGTGCTCTTGACTCTTATGAAGGCCAAAGTCTGCCAACAAAAAGCTGTAGATAAGGTACCAGCACCCCCACCCCCCTCCATGTACCGTTTCTGTGCACATCACATGACTAACCCTAAAAACAAAAAGAAATGGTAAAGTTCTCCTTTTGTTGACCAAACCTCTGTGAAGACCTGAGCGTCTACCAGCAAATGTTCTTGGAACAGGGGTGCAGAAAAGGCACAATAGTGTAGTCCCTTGTCTACATTAATATTAATGCTCTTTAGGCACAGTGCTGTTTGTCCTCTGGATTATTACTTCTGTACATGCAGGCAATCATGTAGACCCCCCCCCCCCCCCACCCTCCTAGTCACAGCTGTCTGGCAATTCCGGAGTCCTAATGTTGGCTTTATTCCAGATCTTACCCCACTCTACACGTCTTTTTTCAAGCCCTGGTCAGTCAAACCAGAGGACACACTGCAGGTTTCACTTTCATTTCTTCAGTAATACCTAAAAATGTTGTATATGCAACAGTCTAGTTTTGATGTTGATGAGGTTAACATCAACCTAACGTCAACTTAACGTGTACTATGTATTCTAGGTGAGCTGGGATTTGGTGTTGGATGTGCTGCTGTCCTGTTCCTTGAATAACACGTGGCTTGATTGGTGGTTATTTCATCAGCAGATGATTTGTAGTCAGAGGCTCCAAGTTGTTTGGGTCATCTGTAGTGCTGTGTTCAAAATATCGATACGACGATGAATCGTCACAGAGATTTGACGATACGAGTATTGATACAGCTGGCCCTGTATCGATATTGTGGCACTTGTGCAGCAGTGGACCACGCTTAATTTGTTTAACATTTTACAACGTTTAAAATTTGAGTAGAAAAGTGCGAAGTTTCTAAAAGAATTAATAGGGCATATATAGGCTACAACAAGGTTTAATCTGGCCACAGGAACACAACTGGGTTGCCTGATATAAAGAGACATAATCCCCAAAACAGAGCTTCACACTTGTGCAATACGGAAATATCTGTTAAGTGTGCTACTTATCTTTGTCAACCTGGCAACCCTGTGCACGCTCTCTCCACTGTGGATAAACACGTTTGCTTTCTGAAAACAGCGGTTAGCTTGCAGTTTAGCAATCTCCACTTCAATCTATTCTCAGAAAAGTAATTCATCAAGTGTTCATTTACGACAGAGAGAGAGAGAGAGAGGCTATGTATGTATGTACCGTTTTGCTGCGTTCTCTATTTACCGTAAAGCTGTGGCGACGTTGCGCGCACTCAAAGCGAACTTCCGCCAACTCCGCGATGACGTCATATTTGCCGCACGCACCTAAGCGAACTTGCGGACGTGTAGAGCATAATCAGCCTTGAGCGTGTATGAAAATGAATGGGATTGTCGCTCTGTATTGCTGGTGGTGTGAACGGGGCGTGTGTGTGTGTGTTAGATACAATGAAGACAGCGCGTTAGTTTAGAACTCTTCTAATTTTTTATTTTTTTTTTAATCGTAGAGTTAATTTGTGCAATAACCTACCAGCAATGTAAATGATTTTTTTTAAATATTAGAATGTGTACATTACAAACATTTATTAGAACAAGTACATTATTTATGGGCTTAAAAACAAGATGCAAACAGAGTATTGTACCTGGTGGGGAGTGCACAATGTAAACATGAAACATATTCCATTACCTATATTGTACTGTGGTACAGTTATGGAGGCCCTTCATAATGCAGGGGTCAGCTGCCTGCTCTGCCAGTAGTTAGAAATGGCACTATAGTATGCAGTGTTTAATAAACCGCTGTTTTACTAAATTCTGCTGAGGTGAAATTCAGTGCAGTCATGTATCGTGACTTTGCTGGTGATACAGCCCTAATCATCTGATAGTTTAGTAATCTGTCGTCATTTATAATGGTTTCAAGTTTGCACAATTACGGCTGCTTTGGTGTGAAACTAAGCATCTGCTTGTGGCCACTAGGGGGTCCCTAAGAACACCTAAAATGAAAGGTTTGTTTTTTGGTGATTTGTTAATTGACAAATGGTTGAGGGTAATTATACAAACGCAATATTAAATCAGAAAATGTACTAGGGCGCAAACACAGTCGGACTGTGACTATTGAAGGTGATTTGAAGAGACTGCAGCAAGACGTCACAAAGGACATCCTTCTGGTTCAGAGAGGGGGGAGTGGCAAGATAAAGATATGTTAAGATTTCAAGTAAACTAGCTCACAACATAGCCTTTAATGTTAGCTGGCAGTTAATAAGCAGTCTAGGTAGCATGTCTTGTTTTAGGAAAGTTCATGATTGATTAAACATCCGTAAATAGCCTTTGACATCTTAATATATTATAATACAACATTACTTGGCTAGTTTTAGATTAAAGTTATCTTGTGTAAACACTTTCCTGGGTGCTTATTTTTGTAATAAAAATAAGCTTCTGTTCCATAAACTTGGTACTAATTAAAGAACTTAACTATCTACATCTACCTTTTGTGGTCTTTGCTATTATATTCAGATATCATTATGCTTTAATTAGCTATAGATTTAAGTTGTGTACAGATGGCTAACTGTGTTTAATAATTTAAATGTTCTGTACCCTCAACTATACCCTTGTGAAACTTCCCTAGGAGCTCTGTTGAAACATTTTGGAGGTGGGGCACAACCAACGCAACCAGGCCCAAGTGCCAGTGTTACAGCTGATGATACAGCAGGTGAGTATCAACAAGCCCAGATCAATAGTCTTATGGGTAACCCATGACTTTTGTGAGGGGGGGGGGGTTTTTTTTTTTCTCCTTGGACAGACCGTTGCATTACCTTCTAATATGACTTGTAACACGGCTAGCTTTTATTTTCATTTTTCATCAGATCCAGCCTCTGCAGGTGAGGAGCACTTACTAGCATCTGCATCCACGGATCCTGCTGTTCCTTCCATGTCTGTTTCAACCTCCGCAGATGTAGCAGGTAAGTTAATAGTACAGCAGCCATTGTATTTGCTCAGTTTACTGTAGAATATTGAATAAAAAAAAAAAAAATTTAATTTTATAGGTCATTCTACTTGTGGTCATTGGGATCTATCACATCTACTCCTTCAACTTTCAGCCTACACTATGGATCAGAAGCTCCTCCATTTGACCCAGCTGAGTGGTCATCTATCCTGTCTTAGTCAGAAAGGACTGATCTGGTAAGCAGAGGGTCACTGCCTAAAAAGGAAAACTTCACATTCCCTAAATCTGATGGTCGAAGCTTCCACTACACCTACAGGCAATTAATTAATGGGGGGGGGGGGAAATCAAGCGGGGTCCGTTTACATTTATATAAGATACTGTTTAGCTCCGTTTTATTTGTAGTTGATCTTCACTTTTGTACATTGGTAATTTTTACTTAAAGCAATTAAAATGGTTAACTTGTGTACAGTAAATGCATTGCCTGCTGGTTTATTTGGCTACTTTTCAGTAAACAAGTATGCCACTTAATACTGTAAGACTTTGAATGTTAAAGTGCAAATTAACAGCTGACCACTCTTGTGGGTTTGCTGCGGTTACAATTTAAAAACCGTAGAAGGGTAAAATGCCCGGCAGACATTGGTATGATGTAGGCAACAAGGCTACAACAAATAAAATTGATAATGTTTGTGTAGGATTTATAGTGTGTGAATAATCAAGCATTGACCGTAGTCAATCATATTGGTGGCACAGAGGTCCCCAAATAAAATTCTGCTTGGAGGGGGGGCCCAAAAAGGCTTGGGCCGTCCCTGACTGGAACTATAGCAAGAATGCATTCACTGTTTTTGGCTCCAGTGTACCAACATGTTTTATGATCTATTGAATTAGTAGTTATTGTACTAGTTTTGTTCTCACAACTGCCGGATGTGGAACTGTCCTCCTTTGGAATTTTTTATTTTTTTTTTAAATTTTTTTGGGGGGCAATCTTTGCTCAAGTGCCTTTGCGTGAAACATCTAGTTTATAAACTTTGAATTCCAGTTTCAAATTTAAGGATCAAGCACATAAATTTAAAGCATGGTTCTCCCAACTGAACATGTGCACAACGCAAGCGGTTTTGTCAAGTTAGGTTCTCTATCTCATTTGGGCTCAAACCAGATGCCAATCATTCTCTTTTCTTCATCCAGTCAAAGCTCTTGCAAGTTTTCTTTTACAGTTTGAGTGTTGTAAGAACTACTTGGTTTTTAGGTGTGCTTTCAACATTTGAGTTGTCAATTTCTTTCATTTGAGCTATTTTTGGCTTTCTCAAATGGAGTCTGTTCAGAGGTTCCTCTTGTGCTTTATACATCCACTTGACTGCCCTCTTGTGGCCAATTTGAGTCAGCAGAATCTTTTGCTTAGTTCATGTAGCAATTTTAAAAACTACTTTAAAAGTTAAACATTTACCTTGAGTCCTGTTTCAAACTGAGTTTAAATCTTATCCGAATGGGTAATTCGTGCTTGACTTTTGCCTTTCATTATGTGCCATTTATGTGGTCTTTCATAATCATTGTAAATCCTCTTTACTAAAAATAAATAAATGCCGCATCAAACCTGGCAATCCAATTTACACATGCAATTCCAATGTAAAATCCTTCGCTGGCAAATGGCATTGTAACAATGTCAGGTTACAACAGAAATCAAACTTGAACTATTTTACACTTTTCCAAGCTTCAAATTAAATATGGTTAAGGAACTGTTAAAAGACCATATTAAACCCTAAAGACTGTTCTAAATATGAAACTGACCAAGTCATGTGATGCAGTATAACTTGAAATATACATGCATAAACATACAAAAATTACTTTCAATATTAAAAAATGCTCCTTGCTTTATTTATTGCTCTAGAGTCCCATCTTATGGTTTATGCTGTTGTCCCTGTATTATGCCTTTTTCTTTTCCCCTTATCTTGTGCTCTTTGGACCCCTTTTCTAGATGGGGGTTTTCCTCCCCCCCTCCCCTGTTGTGCACTTGTTTATGCTTGACTTATTTTATTTATTTTTACCCCTTTTTGTATCATTTCTTGAGTCCATGTTCCATTTTAGTTATGGTTTTGATCTTGTATTTATGCCTCTTTTGTTCAGTGACTATGATAATGGCCCATTTTTTTATTTTTTTTTAAAATTGGTATTTGTTCCAATTCACATTTTGAAGAGTTATTTAAATAAAATTCACTGTTTCTCCTATTTATGGTTTTTATTTGTAGAACTTTAGCCCTTTAACTGTCACCCGTCCCCTCTGTGGGATGCCTAAGTTTACTTCACTATATTACAATTAAATCCTAATCTAATCATGACAAACTATATATTGTTGGAAGGGTCTAAGTCTCCTGAATAGATTTTACCAATGTTTTTGTAAAAGATTATGCAGGAAGAGTAATAAATTCGTTTTTGACAAGAGTGCACCTCAAATCTACATAACAGGAGTTCTGACCTGTCGTCAAAGAGAAAGGCAACAAAGACTTTATCACACTTTAGAAATCATCAGAAATTATATATCAATTGAAAACTTTTAAATCTCAATTCATCCTTTGAAACCCATTTTAAAATCAAACATTGCATTACCATGAAAATGGTACATCAATATGTTACAATGTTTTCGTTCATGAATTATACAAATGTAAGTTTGGATCGTGCACTTTCACGTTTGTTCAAAAATGTGAGTGACTTAAGGTCTTAACTTCAGTTTTTAAGATCGGTTTGGCACCAGATTAGGAAAGTTTGTTTGCTTAATGCATTCTTGCAACTACTTGTTCTGTATCTTGTGCTATGAAATTGACTTTAAAACTATCAGTGATTTTGTGCTTGCAGCATCAGCTCTGATGCAGAAACTTCAGCCTTCTGTTGAGACCTAACTTCTATAGATCTGAATCTATCTTGACCAGTCAAAACAAGGTTGCAGATAAGGCAATCTATATTACTTTTACTATAATGTGCTTTCAGCACATTCCTGATTTGTCGCCTACTTCTACTTCAGGTGCAGGAAGTGCAGTTCTACTAATCAGTTTTTCTTCTGTACATATTGCACCTTTTTGTTTTATAGCTTTTTGTCAATTTGAGTCCTCTTGCTGGCATCCATAGCTAGAATCAACTCGCCTTGGACATTACCGAGACTCTTTCTGCAAGTTTACTTTCAAATCTCTCATCTGAAACTTGGAGGTTTGGTGTAACATTTCCTAATTTCTAATTAAACTAAAACTATGCAGAAGTCTCCTAGTTAACATCAACTTGAGCTTATTGTGCCTGTGTGCATATGCAGGTGTGAGAAATTAAAAGACATTTATTTTAAATGTACAGCACGGTAATGAGGCAGCAACATATAATAGGACAGAACAAGAGTATTCATCTTTCATTGCGCAAAAGTATTCTAATACGAAAGGCTCCAATACAGAGTGGCAAAAACTAACATCCGGTGTGCAGAATGATGCACTTGAAGCAACATGGAGTCACAGTGTGCAGCACTCTGCATAGAAAAGTTCAAAGCACAAAGGGAAGAGCTATTTATGTGTAGTGTATTACATCTGTGCTGTAGTTTGAGTCTTTTCCTTTTAACGGTTTTAAATTTCAGTTATGGTACACATGAATAACAATTAATAGCGCGGTCTACTCCAGTTGTGATCTCAGACATATGGTAGTAAGTAACCTGATTTAGAAACCGCAAGAAAGTACTTTTAATGCAAAACCTTTTTTTTTTTTTTTTTTTTTTTTTTTTTTTTACAGATCAAGAATGATAATAGGAACGTTTAATTATTTTGGGAGTTTTGTAGTCTTGACAGTCGTAACAAAGCGTGACACGACATTTGAATCCTGAATGGAAGATGACAACCGCAGCGGACAAGAGTTTGTGAACTTGAATTTAACAACTTTAATGTAACTATAGATCGGCTTCAGAACACTTGGAAAACAGTGCATGAAATCTTTATGGTGCTTGTTTTGTGCCTTTCGTGGGTTTTAACAACCGTATAAGCTTAATATTGGATTTGGATCGGTCTCATCTGACTGATACCCGATCCAACAGAAAATGGCAGTATTGGAGCCGATACAGAGTTTTTGATATTTTTTTTTTGGCAACCCACTTGTCATTTAGCAATTTAAACATTTGCCTCTGAGAATAATTTCTCCAGATTTCAAAGCTCTTTGATGGTTGATCATTGGTGTGTCAAACATTTTATGGAGACTCCACATTTCTGTTGTTTCTTACTCCTGTTTTTGTTTTAAACAGTCTTGTATACCTTATATTTTTGTGTCCTTTTTGTGCAATTCAAATTTGTGTAGAGTTTTACACAGTACATCATTGTACATAACCATTAGTATTTATACCACTTTGTTTTGTATTTTTGCCACATCTGCCTATGCTCTGGTTTTTATATTGTTCCTGCATTTTTGCACTTTAGTGTCTGACCTTTGCATTTACATGTGCTCAGTATTAGCCTTATTTGTCAAGTGTGTGTGCAAACACACAATGAATTTGTTGTGGCTTTTTAAAATTTGTATTTTGCTCTTTCATTCATTTGATGCCTTTTGTGCCCTTTTTATATGACATTTTGTCTGTCATTAGGGTTATTCCCTTTTGCCTGGGCGTTAGTAAGTGTTTGTTTTTTATAAAATGCTTTTATAAAAACAGGCTATAATGCTTTAAAGTTACTTTGGAAGAGATGCTTTGTGTACATTAAGTTTACTTGACTATACAAATTACTTGGCTAGTTTTAGATAAGACTTTAATGCAAACATTCTCCTGGGTGAATATTTTTGTAATAAGCTTGAGTTCCATTAACCCTCTGGGGTCTGAGGGTGTTTTGGGCCCTGGAGAAGTTGATATGTCCTGACATTTGTGCTTTTTTTTCAGTTGCTAATAAACATTTTAATGACTAAGTTTAGTAGCACCATAATCAGCGCAAACTGGGCTACAATAATATGTGGGCAGCATGTATGTATGTGATTGTGTTTCCAACATTTCAGCGTCATTACTCCACAAGACACGGGTATAACACATTCAAAATATTTAGACCAGAACAGATCTTCATGAACAGAAGCTTAGTTACATTCACAAACACAAGCATGCTTTGTATGTAGGCCTATACAATCCAAAAACTATAGTTATACACATATATGGCTATATTCGTGAACCGAGAATATCCTATCACAGTAAAGTTTTGACTAATCATTCTCACTGACATTAGGCTATTAACATAACTCATTACTTTTATATCATATTTCTGTCTGTTATAGAACATAAAAAACATCCTGGCATCGTGACATTTAGATGCT
>NW_015507583.1:43429-53064 GCF_001515645.1 Sinocyclocheilus grahami
TCCCCACAGTACCTTAGTATAGTATGCATACTTCATGAGAAAACAATGCTCATTTTAACACTATCAACCACAAATAATATTACCACATATTCTAGGAATAATACAATTACTATACTGTGCACTTACTCAGTAGGATTTTCCAGCGAACTCAAAACTGAACGACGTGCGTGTGCCTTTCTTGTGCAAGATGCCGGTGATGCAGCCACAGTCCTAAACGAAAACTAAAACATTTCCAACATTTCAGCGTCATTACTCCACAAGACACGGGTATAACACATTCAAAATATTTACACCAGAGCAGATATTCATAAACGCAAGCATGCTTTGCATGTAGGCCTATACAATCCAAAAACTATAGTTATACACATATATGGCTATATTCGTGAACCGAGAATATCCTATCACAGTAAAGTTTTGACTAATCATTCTCACTGACATTAGGCTATTAACATAACTCATTACTTTTATATCATATTTCTGTCTGTTATAGAACATAAAAAACATCCTGGCATCGTGACATTTAGATGCTGTGAATGAAACTTCATAATGTTTCCTTTGATTATACATTTAGTCAGAAATTATAGTTTGGAGAAAGTCTAACTAGTAAAATGTATACAAGTTATGTGAAAACTAATACAAGTAGGTTAATAAAAAAGACTTACTCATGTTTTTTCCTGAGGTAATCCAAAGCTTCTTGAGGTGAATTCTGTCTTATTCCTCAGCGCGACGCGAACCGTAAAACTTGAGGTCTTGCTGCTTTGTTTGCTGTGATGTGGGCATTTACACGCCGCGCGCTTCACGTGGATTATAATATCAATAGCGCTCAGCGCATGGGCGTGGTCGCAGAGATGATGAAGGTAGATGTGAAAAACTGGACATCGCGTTGGTTTCATATGGATTACTTTATCACAGAATATTTGCTTTCGATAAGACTTGCTTAGTTTAATAGTAGACATGTCAAGCTTTCTATAGATATAGCTCTCATGTCTCTTTGAGTATTTGCTGAGTTAGTTCATTTTAATAACGCGTTTCTAAATAAAGATCACGCAGACCAAGGCGGCAGACAGCACACCCTGTTTATTTTCTTTATTTTATAAATGCACAAAGTTCTGTTGTTGTGTATACAAATAAAAGTAGACCCTTTACAGATTCGATTGATGTATTGCTCTTATCTGTAAGATCAAAACTGAAAGTGTAATAAGTTATTTTCGGTGTGATCAGGAGAAGATGCCTCAAAACGCGTATCCGCATTAGTCGACCTCAGAGGGTTAACTTGGTATTCATTTGGGGTCTTTGCTGTTAGGGGGCAGTCGTGGCCTAATGGTTAGGGAGTCGGACTTGTAACCAGGAGGTTGTGGGTTTGAGTCATGTCTGGCTGGAATTGTCAGTGGGGGGGAAGTGAATAACCAGCGCTCTCTTCCACCCTCAATACCATGACTGAGGTGAGACCCTTGAGCAAGGCACCGAACCCCCAACTGCTCTTCGGGCGCCGCAGCAATATGGCTGTCAACTGCTCTGGGTGTGTTTTCATGGTGTGTTCACTACTGTATGTGGGCACTTGGATGGGTTAAAGGCTGAGCACAAATTCAGAGTATGGGTTGCCACACTTCACTTCTATTCTGATATCATAGTACCTCACTTGGCTATAGAGTTTACGATTTTGTGTGTACAGATGGCTTGCTGTTTAATTTGTTACAATAACATTGTTCCATTTAACTATATTCTTATGAACATCCCCTAGGAGCGCTTTAGAAATATTTTGGAGGTGGGGCACAACCAATGCCGCCAGCCCCAAATGCTAGTGCTACAGCTGATGATACAGCAGGTGAGTTTTCAACAATCAATAGTTATATGGGTTAGGGTTATGCCGTTTGAGTTTTTTTTTTTTTATATATATAAAGTGTATATAACGGTTGCATTACCTTCTAATATGACACAACATTGCTAACTTTTATAATGGTTTAATTTATTTTCATCTTTCGTTAGGTCCATCCTCTGCAGGCGAGGAGCACTTACCAGCACCTGCATCCACTGATCCTGCTGTTCCTTCAATGTCCATTTCAACCTCAACAGATGTGACAGGTAATTTTAATAGCACAGCAGCCATTGTATTTGTTCAATTTATATTGTATTTGTTAACATGATATTTTATATAAATTATATTTCTAACTGTTAGTTATTTCCTTTTATAGGTCATTGGTGTCAATGTCACATGTACTCCCTTAGCAACTTTTAGCCTACACTATGGATCAGCAGCTTCTCCAGTTGACCAGCTGAGTGGTCATCTATCGTGTGTGTGTACATGCGTATGTTTAAATAAGTGTAGGGCAGTCGTGGCTAATGGTTAGAGAGTCAGACTTGTAACCCGAAGTGTGTATATAACAGTGTATATCCAAATATGTGATGTTTAGGATTTGTTAAGTTGTCACAGTTAACCCTCAAAAACAGTGTACTACAGTGGAACGTTAATGGGTGAACTTTACAGTAAATGTATTGTCTGCTGGTTTATTTAGCTACTTTTCAGTGCACCACATTAAGTATGCTGCTTAATACTGTAAGACTTTGAATGTTAAAGTGCAAATTAACACCGGACCACTCTTGTGGGTTTGGTAATGTTACAATTAAAGGGTAAAGGCAGACATTGGTATGACGTAAGCAACATGGCTACAACAAATTAAATTGATAATGTGTTAGATTTATAGTGTGTGAATAAGCATTGACAGTCAATCATACTGGTGGCACTGAGGGTTCCCCAAATAAAATTCTGCTTGGGGGGCCCCAAAAAGTCTTGGGTTGGCCCTGACTGGAACTATAACAAGAATGCATTCTCTGTTTGGCCCCAGTGTACCCACTGGTGGTGGTGGTGGTCTCACAACTGCTGGATGTGGAACGGTTGTTCTTTTGAATCTGCAGTCTTTCTCTTCTTGCAGTCTTCGTCCTTAAAATGTTTCACGCAAGGGCACGTGAGCAGTGTTTGTTTATAAACTAAATTTTATTTTTGTGCTTGATCCGTAAATTTGAAAGGAACTCCAAGCATGGTTCTTTCAACAGAAAGGTTAAGAGACAGTCGCCCAGTTCAGTGTCCCCTTATTTTACAGCATTTTCATCTTACATGTTCAGTTCAATTGCTTGAATCAAAGTCTTGCCAATCATTCTCCTTTTCCTCATCCAGCTAAAGCTCTTGAATGGTTTTTGTTTACAGTTAGATTTTTTTTTCTGCTTTATGCATTTTTGAATGTCTTTAATTTGACTGGCAATTTGAGCTCTTTTTGGCTTTCTCAAATTGAGTCTGTTCAGACTCTACTCTTTTTATTTATTTTATTTATATATATATATATATAAATAAAAATCTTGTTTTTAATGCATCCGCTTGACTGCCCCTTTGTGGCCTATTTGAGACCGCAGAATCATATGCTTTGTCCATGATTCAGTATTTTTAAACTACTTGTTTCAAAATGTTATAGACATTTACCTTAAGTTGTAAGAAGTGTCCAGTTTCAAACCATTTAAATCTCATTATACAAATGGGTTATTTGCACGGCTTTTGGCTTTCACGTTTGTACATCGCAATCTCCACTCTTGTTGAACAAACTCCATTTGTTCCGGTTATGCGTCATGTAATTTCATGATCCTTTTAAATTCTCTTCGGTAAAGAAAATGCAGCATCAAATCTGGCAATCAGATTTGCACTTCATGCAGTTCCAATAGGAAATATTTTGACTAAAGTCTAGTGGTTGTGTACAATCTCTCTGCCATTTCCAAGGATTTGACGCTTAAAACCAAAAACGTGCAGTGTAACTGTTTAGGTTTCATTTGTCGGGTTACAACAGAAATCAAACTTGAACAATTGACACTTTTTCCAAGCTTCAAATTAAATTATTTGTTTTGTCTTGCTAGTCTCAAAAGTTAACTTTTTATGGAGACTCCACATTTCTGTTGTGCTTCTTACTCGTGTTTTTGTTTGAAGCCTTTCTCTTGTATAGCTTGTAGTCTTGCATTTGTGTCCCATTTGTGCAAGTCAAATTTTTTCGTAGAGTTTAAGTGTACATCAGCTTTGTACATAAGCCATTTGTATTTATACTGCTTTGTTTGGTATTTGTGCCCCATCGGCATATGCCCTTGTTTTATACTGTTTCCCCTGTTTTTTGCCTGCCACTTTAGTGACATTTGACCTTTTGCATTTACATGTTTTATTTTGCCCCTTTCTGTTTATGCCTCTTATGCACCTTTGTGCCCTTTTACATATGCAATTTGTCTGTCATTAGGGTTATTCCCTTTTGCTTTGGGTTTAGCGTGCACGTGCTTTTAGAAGTCTGGCTCTAATGCTTTAGTTGCTTTTGAAGAGATGCTTTGTGTACATGAAGTATACTTGACTTTATGCCACTGATGTTCCTGTACTCTTATGCTTTCATTTCAAGAACCTGATCTTTAAGGTCTTAAACCATACTGAAGCATTTGCTTTGGTAATGGGACTAGGAGAGTTAGGATTGTATTTGGTTGCATTTATATTGCCATTTCTTTATCTTTTGCTTTTAAAATTTGATTTTGAACTTTGTCCTTGGTCAGTGGCTTGTGCCCTTAAAGCATTAACATTTTATTCAGAAGCCTCAGCCTGTTAAGATCTAACTTGAAGATTTGAATCTACCAGTACAAATCTATCAACTGAGGCTGTATGTAAGACTATTATATACTGTCTGCTCGGTTCCCTAACTTTCTTGTGGATCTCTCACCAGAAACTGAGAAGTGTTGGATAACCGGTTTCTTTCTCTAATAGTTGGATACGTATTCGGTGCAAAAAACTTAGAATTTCATGTAGTTGGCAACCTTAACTTGACATTTGCTATGTGTCCCATTTTAGTTGTCCAGCTTAGAGTTGGGTGTTTTCCTTCTGTCCTGTTCTCTGATGGCAGCTCATTTGTCTGACAACTTCAGCACTCACCTAGATAAGTGTCTTCTCCTGATTGCCAAGCTTTAAAACCTTATTTACGGTTTGACCATTTGCACGTGTGGAGTGCTTTCACAGTAAACCAACTGTCCAAAATCTTTCCAAGATGGTGCCAGTGTACCCGGTTTGTTGTATATGTTCATCTGGCATCTGTGTGGTTTGTTGTGCATGATGTTGCACTGGTATCATGCAGTTTCGGTGCTGACCTACAATCACCTAACCCTTTTGCTCAAATTATATGGGAGTTTACGGTGGATTTTCTCCTGTTGTTCTCAATCCTCGTTTAACCAACCCGTGGTGGAGTGAGCTCGGCTCAGCTACCTTGTTGCGTTCTTTCCCTAAGGAGGTGCTGCAGGAAGTGAGGTAGTGGTGGTGTCCAGCTGAGAATTGGATGGGCAATTGCTTTTTCCATACAATCTTTGAAGAGTTTCCCTTGGAAATGTAAATTGATTTGATTACTTGTTACAGCTGCACCTCCTCATCAGCACTCACTATAAAGACACAAACTGCACTCCTTTGTCTGTTCTCATCATTCCTAAACTAACGGAGACCTTACCTGCTACTCATCTGTATACTCTCCTACCCTCAGGATCTTGTCTTCAGTCATCTGCTACCTGCCCTCTGTGTGTTCGTTCCTGCATCTGCAAGATAGACATTCAGTTACTGTTCAGCTAAGTCATAGCAAGCTCCATTGAGCTGCCATACCTAATGTTGCTTCATTCTCATTTCTGTTCGGTGTCAGCAGTTCAATAAACCGGTTTATTTCATTAGCTGTCTGTTGTTGTCTTTTTTGACAGCGAGGCCGACACGCTATCAGTTTAAATGTAGATTAAAGACCCATCTCTAACTTGGCATACACAATACAATATTGCAATTCTATAATTCAAATCTGTTATTATGCTGCATTAATTGGGTTTAGACTTTAGCTGGAATGTGACTGTTATTGTCCTCTTGCATTGACCTAGCTATTTTCTTTAACACCGTAAAGGTGCTTTGACAATCGGTATTGTATAAAGTGTTATATAAATAAAGGTTACTTGACTTGATGCTGTTTAATTTGTCTTATGGACTTTTTAATGTTTAATGTCCTTGTGCTTTTAGTCTGTTGACTGCAAGTTCTTTTTTTTTTTTTTTTTTTTTTTTTTTTTTTTTTTTTCCCTGTCCCATTTTATTTCCCAGTCCCACCCACCTGTACTTAAACCTCTGTTTTATGAAAGTTTAATAAATCTGTGCTTTTACTTGTGCTGCCTTTAAAAAAAAAAAAAAAAAAAAAAGAAATTTTTTTTTGGCCCTTACCTTTTTACACTTACTGCACTTAATTTATTTTATTTTTTTAACTGTACCTTTATTGGTTTGAAAGGATCGTTTAAATGAGTTTTGTTTTCCATCTGATTTTTTTTTTGTTCTTTAAGACTTCCTTTTCTCCCTTTTTAAACGGCAGTGTTTTTAGGGGGTCTGCAATTTGACATGACATATATTTTTTGGATAAGTGGACGTGTGACCAGTGCCTTTGTGCATTATTTATGTAGTTTTTATTAAACCCATCTTTTAATAGTTGAATAGATTTACTTGTTTTGAGTACTTCACCACTCCTAAGACAACCAAAAAAAAATGTAACTATACATGGTTATTGTTGTGGCTCTGCTCTTGTAACCGCCAGTAGTCTCCTTTTGTGTGTAGTTCCAGTGCAGTGTTACAAATTCCTATGTTTTAGCTATGGTGCCTGATCTAGACTCCCTAATTTTGTGTCCATGGTGGCTGTCCTTCTGCCAGCGTTGCCTTTGAGGCACCAGCAGAACTAGAAGCATACTCTCTTGTACTGGTCCTCCAGAATTTGTCCAATCAGCTGATCCTCTGGGACTATCAACTGGTATGTTAAGGTTAGCCTGATCTGTCTGTTCTCCAGATGTTCATGTTACTGAAATTTATTGCATCCTAGCTCTGCTGCCTATCTGGAGTTGTCTATAGTCTGGCAATATACAGGCTCCAGCTTTATTGGCTCCCTTGTGGTTTCCAGGTTTGCTGACTATCTTGGCTCTCTGCTGTCGAATCTTGCTTGGACCTTTCTTTCATTTGTCTCTCCTTTGGGTTAATTGAACCATTGGCTTTTCCTTAACATTACAGCATTAAAGCTAACCTCCTCACTGCAGCTATGACGAGAATGCATTCTCTGTTTCTGGCCCCAGTGTACCCACACGTTTCAGTAGTGGTGGTGGTCTCCCAACTGCTGGATGTGGAACGATTCTTCTTTTGAATGTGCAGTCTCTCTTCTTGCAGTCTTCGTCCTTCAAATGTTTCACGCAAGGGCACTTAAGCAGTTTGTTTATAAACTCAATTTTATCTTTGTGCTTAATCCTTAAATTTGAAAGTAATTCAAAGCATGGTTCTTTCAATGGAAAGGTTAAGAAACAGTCGCCCAGTTCAGTGTCCTATATTTTACAGCATTTTCATCTTACATGTTCAATAGCTTGAATCAAAGTCCTGTTGCCAATCATTCTCATTTTCCTCATCCAGCTAAAGCTCTTGAATGGTTTTGGTTTACAGTTTGAGTGATAAGAGTTTTTATTTGTCTGCTTTACGCATTTTTGAATGCATTTATTTCATTTGACTGGCAATTTGATTTATTTTTGGCTCTCAAATTGAGTGTTCAGACTCTACTCTTGTTGTTTTTATTTTTATTTTTATTTATTTATATATATATATATATATATATGTATGCATCTGCTTGACTGCCCCTTTGTGGCCAATTTGAGACTGTAGAATCATATGCTTTGTCCATAATTCAGTATTTAAAAAAACAAAAAAAAAACTACAAGTTGTAAGTGTCCAGTTTCAAACGGAGTTTCTTTTTATACAAATGGGTAATTTGCGATGCACTTGACTTGGCTTTCACATTTGTACAATCTCAACACTTGTTGAACAAACTCAGTTTGTTCCGCTTATGCGTCATGTAATATTTGATTATCCTTTTCGGTAAAGAAAATGCAGCATCAAACCTGGCAATCACATTTGCACTTCATGTAGTTCCAATGGGAAGTCTTTTGACAAGTCTAGTGGTTGTCTACAATCTTTTTGCCATTTCCAAGGATTTGACATGTAAAACCAAAAACTTGCAGTGTAACGGTTTAGGTTTCATTTGTTGGGTTACAACAGAAATCAAACTTGAACTATTTACACTTTTCCAAGTTTCAAATTAAATTGTTGTATTGTCCTGCTAGTCTCAAATGTTTTAAATTATGGAGACTCCACATTGCTGTTGTGCTTGTTTTTGTTTGAAGCCTTTCTCTTGTATACCTTGTGGTCTTGCATTTGTGTCCCATTTGTGCAAGTCGAATTTTCAACTGTACATCAGCTTTGTACATAAGCCATTTGTATTTATACTGCTTTGTTTGCTCTTTGTGCCCCATCGGCCTATGCCATTGTTTTTATACTGTTTCCCCTGTATTTTGCCTGCCACTTTAGTGACTTTCGACCTTTTTGCATTTACACGTTTTATTTTGCCCCTTTCGGTTCATGCCTTTTATGCAACTTTGTGCCCTTTTACATATGCAATTTGTCATTAGGGTTATTCTGTAAATTTATTTTTGAACTTTGTCCTTGGTCAGTGACTTGTGCCCTTACAGCGATTTTTTTTGTTCTTCTGTTTAAAAGGGAGAAAAAAAGGACGTCTGTATTTTTAGGAGGTCTGCAATTTGACATCACATATTTTTGGGATAAATGGTCCTGTGACCAGTGGCTTTGTGCGTTGTCATTGATGTAGTTTTATATATTTATATATATTTTTTTTTTATTAAACCATCTTATATTAGTTATATAAATTTAATTGTTTAGTCTTTCCTGTATATTTGGAACTTTCTTTTGTCTTAGGCGTGATGTGGTCCTTGTTGTGGCTCTGCACTTGTAACAGCTAGTAGACTCCTTTTTGTGTGTGTGTAGTTCCAGTGCAGTATTACAAGTTCCTATGTTTCAGCTATGGTGCCTGATCTAGACTCCTAAAGGCTGTCTAGGCTGTCCCTCCAACAGCGTTGCCTTTTGCTTCCAGTTCTGCTGGTGCCTCATACTCTTTTTTTTAATTATTATTATTATTATTATTATTATTATTATTATTATGATTTATTATTATTATTTTTTGTACTGGTCCTTTGGTCCTCCAGAATTTGTCCAATCAGCTGATTCTCTGGGACTCTAACAACTGGTATGGGAGGGTTAGCCAGATATGTCGGTTCTCCAGATGCTCTTCATGTTACTGAAACTCATTGCATCCTAGCTCTGCTGGCTATCTGGAGTTGGCTGTAGTCTGGCAATATACAGGCTCCAGCTTTCTTTGCTTCCTTGTGGTTTGCAGACTATCTTGGCTCTCTGCTGTCAAATCTTGCTTGGACCTTTTGTTTCAGTGTCTGCCCTTTGGGTTAATTGAACAACTGGCTTTTCCTGGACATTACAGCATTGATGTTAACCCCGTCACTGCAGCTTATATTCCCCTCTGTTCGTGTTATGGTGGCAGGAGATGTGACAGTCACTGTTTGGCTGCTGTTGAAAAGGATTTGATGCGGCTAAACATCTACAGTAATATTCAGAGTGCTGTCATGCTGTGCGTTTGTGTAGGTTTCGTTTTTTAAAAATTATTTGTAATTGTTTTAATGTGTTTATAACATGTTAAAAATGATGTTTCTAAAAATTTTTTTTTTTT
>NW_015507583.1:53074-53470 GCF_001515645.1 Sinocyclocheilus grahami
AGTGAGGTAGTGGTGGTGTCCTGCTGAGAATTGGATGGGCAATTGCTTTTTCCATACACTCTTCGAAGAGTTTCCCTTGGAAATATAAATTGATTGATTATTTGTTACTTTTGTCTCTAGATCCTTGTGTGTCTGCGCTCATGTTTTTGTGCTGTTTTATGGTGCTTGTGTCTGGTTTTGAGTTTTTAATACCTGTTTGTATTCATGCGTTTTATATACTGTGTGTGCACTTATTAAAAATATATCTCAGAGTGACACCACCTCATCAACACTCCCTATAAAGACACAAACTGCACTCCTTTGTCTGGTCTCATTGTTCCTAAACTAACAGAAACCTTACCTGCTACTCATCTGTATGCTCGCCTACCCTCCAGGATCTTGTCTTCAGTCAACTGC
>NW_015507583.1:53941-54207 GCF_001515645.1 Sinocyclocheilus grahami
CACACACACACACACACACACACACACCCCAATATTGCAATTCTATAATTCAAATCCGTTATTGTTATGCTGCATTGACACAATCAGTATTGTATAAAGTGTTAGGTAACTTAATGCGGTTTAAATGGTCTTGTGATGTTTAATGGCCTTGTGCTTTTAGTCTGTTGATTGCAAGTTCTCATCTGTATCTACAAATTTTTAGGCCCATTTTATTTCCCAACCCCACTCACCTGTGCTTAAGCCTCTGTTTTTATGAAAGTTTTTAA
>NW_015507584.1:0-1998 GCF_001515645.1 Sinocyclocheilus grahami
TGCCTAATTGTCAGTGAACTACGGCTCTGTGTAGTGAATGCCGCTTCATCTGAAAGCAGGTGATGGCGATTTATTACTAATCACGGGACTGGCTTTACTGATGAGATGCGCATGACAATCACATGCGATTAACTGCACAGCCCTAATTTACACTGAAGCTCGCAGGTTTATGGTAAGAGGCATAACATTTCCCGACCAGGCCCCGAGTGCTGCCAATCACAGCACACACTGGCCCAGCTAACCAATCACAGCACATTTCGTCATTCAGAAGGCAGGCCTTCATTTGATACAGGAACTATTCGAGCCGTTCATGCCAGACTGGGGAGAGAGGTGTTGTAATAATGTAAAATATGTGAAAAATAATGAGTTTTTCGAACAGCCTAGTATGAGAGCCTAGTACACAAGACTTTGTAAAAGAGCGTAATAGGACCCCTTTAAGGCCTTGTTTGATATATTTGGTCGACAAACCTGTGCATATTGGAGAAATGATTCATCAACACCCAGAAACAAGACGGCAAACCACAACTCAGATAACCAAAAGCCCTGAAAAGGAAAGTCAAAACAGGCTCCAACACATCGGAAACAAGTTTATAGCAAACAATTCTATGGTGTCAGAGGGAACTACACAAGTCAAAAAATCATCCACGTGCTCATAAATCACAGCGGAAAAACATATCCTCAAATTCAATGTGTAAGTGTTTAACAGTAATAGTTTTCACAGAATGAGAAACTTGGACTAGGGAAGGTCTGCCCGTTTAAAAATAAAACACTATTACTTAATGAGCCACTTATGACTCCTCTCAATTTCTTCCCCATTATTTTTATTGCAATTTTCAGAGGAGCACTAATGCTAGTCTGTTGTTTCGGTCTTCCCTGAACAGCTTTCTCTGCCAGCGGGTGCTTTGTGGAACAAAAAAATTGCTTGAAAATAGTACAAGTGGAAAATAAGGTGAATTTTCAAACTTGGCCTTGGAAAGGTTTATTGCTTACTGTTTGCAATCTCTCGCAGAACACTGTGTTGACTAGTGTCGAAGTCAAACAAATACTAACGAAAAACTATGACCTCAATGAAATCTTAAAAAAAAAAAAAAGCATATCAGGTCACAGTTTTCATTATCTTTCCCTCATGTCCACCTCTTCATCTCCCACACTCACTTGCTCACTCTCTCAAAGAGACAAACATGCAGAGGTCAAAAACATTTTTAAAAACACGGTCCAACACCTTCCCAGACCATCTCTCCACCCTCCTGTCTGATTTGCAATGCATTTAGAACAGTTATCAATAGGTTTGACACCTTTAGAACAGGATATGTGCAAATGTGGACACCAGGAATACAAAAACAAGTTTTCATCATCATTCTCATATCTGAAAGGGGTCATGATATGTGACATTAAAATATCCTTGATCTTTTGACATAAGAAAGGTCTTTATACTATTAGAACACCCTGCAAGTTTCATAGCTTAAAACATATTCCTCATTATAAAAAAAAAAATTATAATAATAAAAGTGTTTCCCCTAGGTTTAATTAAAATCATGAAACTTAATTTAACATCAATTTATTAAAAGTTTAACAAAAATTACATGTTTAGGGTCCTATGAAATGTTTTATTTTTTCCAACCTTATATTTTATTGTTACCAAATTCTGATTTAGCATGTTTAATTATTTGAAAGCATAAAAACAAGTTTCATTTATTCTTACAATAGCCTTATGATTTTTTTTGCTCAGAAATTCGGTGTTGTGTATTTACATTTTTAAGGCATAAAATATTAATTTAATCTATCTTTTAAGTAATGAAGATTAAACAAATTAATTTTTGGAAAATAAAGGTCATTTAATATTACAATTAAAACATTGAAGAAATATTGTATGATTGTTCCTTAAAAATAAGGTTTTAATCATTTTAGTAGTAGCAGCCCGTTACGTACTCAACAATAGTAATACATTTCTGCCGCAATGCCTTCAAGTTAAACCGAACTTTTATTTTGACGGGTTGC
>NW_015507584.1:4278-19014 GCF_001515645.1 Sinocyclocheilus grahami
CTGGAACACACACACACACACACACACACACACACACACACACACACACATTCATGTTATGAGGGTTTACAGTAGTTCAGCTTGACTTACGGAAGCAATCTGGACATAATGCTGGTGATTTCTGTTTTTAATCTACGTATGGGACAATGATATGAAATTTTTTTGGTCAAGATCTGTCACGCCATCCAAAAACTAATACAAAACGACTAGATCTACTTACAACTTTTCAATTTCTGATTAATAACAAGTATTTTTGTAGGGCTTGAAGTAAAAGTATCTAGGCAGTGTAACTTGGCTTAAACAGGTTAGCATAATCAGAAAGATATTTGTAGCTAGCTTGCTTTGAACTATTATTAATACTTGAACACATTAAACCGCCAAATCAAAGTCAGTGTGGCACCCAACAAGTAGGAAGCCATTTTGGTCAAGAAAAAAATGAAACCAAAATAATGGAGTCCCTCATAATTGTGTCAAGGAAGTGTCATAAGTTAAATAAATTATATATCACAGATTTGACCTCTTAAAAAAATATTTGCTGTAGGTCAAATGAGTAACCCCAAAAACGCCTTGATATTCACATCTCAAAATATACTCCCAAGTACATTATTTTAGTCTTTCCAAAAACTTTGCACATACATTTTATACTAGATTTTCACAAAATGTATGTTTTTATCATCTTGGACGACACCACCACTTTCAAGCCTCAGAAAGGTAGTAAAGTTGCTGTTTTTTTGCGTACACAAGGCATCTGTTAAAAATGTCTTCATTTGTGTTCTGCACAAAAGGGTCTTATGGGCTTGGAGCGACATGAGGGTAAGTAATTAATGACCGAATTTACATTTTTGGGTGAAATATGCTCTAATGTGGTTATAATTAGTCCTTGTTCTGTTTTATAAACATTTTCAATATTTTAAAGATATAAATGATGAAAAATTATGTTTATCCAGAAAAGATGGATTCATTTGATGAAAAGTTACAGTAAAGAATTGTAAAAAAATTAATAAAATAAAAAAAATTCAAATAAATACTGCTGTTTTGCAAGTTCTATTCTAAGAATACTGAAAAATATCATGGTTTCCACAAAAATATTGGGCAGCACAACGGAATTGTTTTTTGAGCACCAAATCTACATATCAGAATGATTTCTGAAGGATCATGTGACCCTGAAGACTGGAGTAATGATGCTGAAATCACAGTTCACATGAATAAGTTACATTTTGCAATGCATTCACATAGAAAATAATTATTTGTGTAGTTATATTTCACAATATTACTGTTTTTATGGTATGTTTGAAAATGTAGGCTTAAGCGTTTTTTACGTGAAATATGTATTTAATGTGTCAATATATGTTTTGGTACTCTTGTGAATAGTCTTATTTTGACAGTAATTAGGCCTAAAAATACGTCTTTTCACCTTTCAACCAAATTTTGACGTTGTTTAGACGTCTGCCATTTACGTCTTTTCAACGAGTTTTTGCTGGGTGGGCAGTATTTGTCATAGCCACAGCAGTCATGTCACGGTAGGTGCCATCTCAGAGTGGCATATCAACACATAAGTGACATTTACAGCTCTTTTCCTCATTAAAAAAACCCCCAAAACCATAAAAACCACAACTTCCCAATATGTCATGAATCATTCAAGCACTTAAACACATGACAAGCTCAAGTCGATATTGATTTTCTTGTTATTCAACCCCCAAACAGAGCCTTCATAATGATTCACTGCATCCATACGAAGTGACCTGCCAAACAGCAAAAGGTCACAGCGCCAAATGTGCCCTCTGTTACGTCACAACGGGAACTATTACGTCAGAGGGAACGGAACTTCTGGAATGCGACATTGTGACAAGAGCAAACACCTGTTTAGCATCCTCAGCTGCGAGCGGTTGTGTCATCACTATCACATAAAGAACAAAAAAACCACTTCAGACGGTCAGACGTGCTCAGAATACTGAAACCGGTTCTTACCTCGAGACGGTCCAAACTGACGAAACTGGCTATAGCAAATCCATCAATAATATCCTCCTCTTGAGAACTAGACTCGCGTCTCTTCCTCCGGGGGGCTCGCGGGGTTTTGCTCGAGGAAGTCGAGCGCGGCGGAGCGTTTTTACCGGGACTTCGCTCCCGTTCGGAACCAGACGAGGGGCTCCGATGTTGGGCTTCCCCGGCGCGCGCCTCCCGTTTCCGTCCCCTCTCGCGCTGCGAACGCGATCTGCGACTCTGCTTCACTTTCCCTTCCATTTTAAAATCGGTGCGATGTCCTCCCCCCGCCCCCCCGCAAAAAAATACAAAAAATGACACTCGATCACGTCAAAACCAATCGATTCCACACAATCAATAAAGCACACCCATAGATACTGGAGCCTGTAAACAATCTACAGTGTGACCTTGGATGTTAAGCTCCGTAACGTGGTAAACAAACAAATGTGATCCATGCAGAAGGCGTGTGTGTGTAATCCAAAGCACGGCGTCACAGGATCGCAACGCCTCGCTTCATTTAAACAGGTGCAAAATGGCTGTTTAATTACGCTCGCGTGAATTCCAAGCGCACAGCAACTTTGTTGCAACGGAATACAACAACATCAGTGTGTGTGTGTGTGTGTGTGTGTGTGTGTGTGTGCTGCAGACCGCACGCTGGATTCATGCTGCTGGCCCTGCTTTCATTTCCACCCGTTTCTTGACCCGCTGTGCCAGAAACAACAAAATAAGCATCCGCGTGTTTGTCAAAGAATTTACAAATAGGAACTTATTGCATCGGCAAGTTTCAATGCGAAGAGACGCCACGGTCCGTTATATCCCCCAAAAATCCTTCTTCAGCACACAATCCGCCAAAAACAAATCCTATCCAACCAGGAAAAGAGTTCTTTATCCAGCAGAGAGCAAGTTGAACGCCTCCATTCCCGAACGCGGTCCGCGCGCTGCGGCTGAAGGGGAACACGTCGTCGGGTGTCTGTGGGAAGACGCGAAGCTTCGCTAAGTGGCTTTTAAAGAGACAGCGGACGCTTCACATCAGAAGCTCGTCAGAAATCGCACTGCGAAGTGTAAACGCTCCGAGTCTAGCAAACTGACGTACTTCCGCCACTTCTGCGATTGCCAGAGGAAGTGAGCTGCTTTATTATATTACTCCGAGGAACTTCTTTTTTCGTGGCATGTCGTTTGCAGGGTGTTTCTCGTCGCGCAGTTCGCGAGCTGTCGGCGGCATCAGTGCAGGCTGCTTCAGAAGCCCACACAGCAGCCTAAACGCTCCTCTCCATTATACAGTTACACACCGAGGACTTGTGCATCAGCTGCCTCAAATGGTCTCTCATACATTCCAATGACCTTTAACCTAGTTGCAATGAAGGGAAATGATAAATAAAAACTGTCACCCCATTTTAGCCTCAGAGTATTACACAGCGTTTCTGCCTTCTATCCATCCGTCCATACTTCCTATCTATCTATCCATCCATCCATACACCCATCGTTCTTTCTATACACCATTCTATCTACCTATTTATCTATCTGTCCATCGTCCATTGTACTATCTATCCATCTATCTATCCATCTATCTATCTATCTATCTATCTGTCTGTCTGTCTGTCTGTCTATCCATCCATCCATCCGTCCGTCCGTCCGTCCGTCCGTCCGTCCGTCCGTCCATCCATCCATCCATCCATCCATCCATCCATCCATCCATCTATCTATCTGTCATTCTTTCTACATACCTATCTATCCATCTGTTCATCCATCCATCCATCATTCTTTCTATACACCATTCTATCTACCTATTTATCTATGTGTCCATCGTCCATTGTACTATCTATCTATCTATCCATCTATCTATCTGTACTATCCATCTATCTATCTGTCTATCTATTCTTTCTACATACCTATCTATCCATCCATCCATCCATCCATCCATCTATATATCTATATATCTATCTATCTATCTATCATTCTTTCTACATACCTATCTATCCATCTGTCCATCATTCATCCATCAGTCCTTTGTACTTTCTATCTATCTATCTGTCTATCTATCCATCTATCTATCCATCTATCCATCTATCTATCTGTCTATCTATTCTTTCTACATACCTATCTATCCATCCATCCATCCATCCATCCATCTATATATCTATATATCTATCTATCTATCTATCATTCTTTCTACATACCTATCTATCCATCTGTCCATCATTCATCCATCAGTCCTTTGTACTTTCTATCTATCTATCTGTCTATCTATCCATCTATCTATCCATCTATCTATCTATCTATCTATCTATCTATCATTCTTTCTACATACCTATCTATCCATCGGTTCATCCATCCATCCATCAGTCTTTCTATACACCATTCTATCTACCTATTTATCTATCTGTCCATCATCCATCCATCAGTCCTTTGTACTTTCTATCTATCTATCTGTCTATCTATCTTAATTTATTTCTATTTATCTATCTTTCTTTCTACTAGCAGTTCAGTATTACTAACATCATGATGACTCAAATTCAATGTCAATCTGCTTTAGTGTTTGCGCAACTGAGGAGTTTTGGTGCAATCATGTCATTAAACTATTTTAAAACCGGTAACTTCTGATTGACTGTAAGCCTGTACACAAGTCATTCATCACATTGACATGGACATGACATGGACACAAAGCTCAGGGGAGGAAACTCATGAGACACTTCAAGCCACACTCACCACCCACAGACCCTAGGGAAGGCATTACTATAACAGCAGGAGATAACAGTGGTCTTTAGACTCACTGAAGTAGCCCACAATCACACATTGCTGAATTATTCAGGGGAATCGGTTATTTTCAGCTCAAGTGTTGTAAATGATGGAAAGTGCAAATGCATAACTTGTACAGGGGCAATTACAGGCATTGCATGCAATAAAGAGCAATGCATTGATACAAACTACAGTAAGTCCTCCTTAATGAATTCATTACATTTAAATGACAGGTGGCTCATTACTAAGCCAGCTGGGTTAATATATCTATTTTTGAATCATGCATATCATAGAAATGTAAATATAATAGAAAATGTATGTAAATAGCACAACTGTTGTCATAGAATACGACTACACTTATAGTAACAAAGCAGACACTTGTCAGTATTTCATAGCCATTAACTGTCATCACCACTAGTGCCGACTGTTCATTCTCAAGCACTTCTTGTAGACCTTCATTTAAGTGCACATGATGTCATGCAGCCCCAGATATATAAACTGTAGCACAACAGGTCACAGTGTGTTTTTTTTTTCACCTCTGCAGTCTGGGTCTTAGCTCACTTTTCCATATAATAATTCAGCGCTCTGTCTGCAGTTATAGGCTCTTAGGCACCGTGAGGTTGCCTTAAGGCAGCAAGAGAGCACCTGTCCTCCAGAGAACACACACACACACATGAACACACAGTCTCAAGATCATCCAAGTCATCCAGACTTATAAATGATTTATTTTACACTCCGCTCTTGCAATAATGTACAGTGCTATCAGCACTACATCACCATGGGCTTGTCCTGTCTCAACACACTCAAAGCAATCCTTCTGAGGTCTGAATCTCTTTATCTATCTATCTATCTATCTATCTATCTATCTATCTATCTATCTACATGATCCATCCATCCAATATTTCTGTCTATCTGTCTATCATCCATCCTCTCTTTTTTCTTTCTTTCCATCCATCCATCCATCCATCCATCCATCCATCTATCTATCTATCTATCTATCTATCTATCATCATCCTCTCTTTTTTCTTTCTTTCTTTCTTTCTTTCCATCCATCCATCCATCCATCCATCTAGTCATGTTATCACAATGTTCAAAATGTCTACGCAAGCCTGTGCTGTTTTACCGGGGATCTAGATGTGCTTGGATACACTAGCAAAAGGTCAAACTCTGCAGGACTGTAAGGGTGAATTGGAAATGGAGAGTGTTAGCAGGGTTAGGAGATAGGAGTAGCGGGTACCTAAGCTATATCATTATCACAGAGGAAATATAAACTGAATGTGAGGTTGTCTTTATTTAAAGAAAGACAGTGGGAATTACTGGAAGGATTTTGAAACTGAGTTGAGCTTTATTGAACGCATCACGCTGAATGAGATTAGTCATTCACTGAAATGAAATGTGAAAAGGCAAGTATAAATGTCAAAGTAAATGCCAAATAAAATGTAAATACATTTCTTTCTTTCTTTAAAAGAAATACCTTCACTCACAAACGGCTTTGCTTTTTTGACTAATCTTTTCTCAGGAAAGTCACATAGTCGGGATCGGTCAAAGGCTTAGCTCAACATTTTTGAAGAAATTCAGAAATGAGTTCTATTGATTTTTCACCTCCCCGCACCTTCAAGCTAAACTAACATCCCGACAGACTGTGTTATGTCAGTTCAGCTTTTCTTTAAAGATATCTGCACAAATCAATACGGCTTTGGCGGAGCATATACAGTAGATCCCTGCGAGAAGTGTGGACACATTCAGCGTACCTGGGCTTTTGATTGATTCTGTGGAACATACTGATGCTTATCCTCTTAACAGTACTTTCTCTGATAACCATTTGTATTTTCCTTGATAACAATCTGGCAAGTCAGAGCTTGAAAACAGAGTCGGCGCAAATGTGATGACTAAATGCTGGGAGCATTTCATCCGTGCTGATCTCTAAGGAGTATGTCAAAACATGATGCCCATCCTCTCTCCCTGGACGGCCCCTGTAATTGCTTCTTAAGAAAACATGGGAACTGACAGTAGCAACGCTCTCTCACACATTTCACAGGTCAAGCAAAGAGACAAAACCACATACAGTATAAACCCACTATGAGTGATACAAAGACACTGCACATACACAGAGGGAAATATTAAGATATGCCAGATAGAAATTAAAACAGGCAAACTAAAGCCAAGGAGACTGTAATTGAATGCAAGTGGCTCTCCTAACTAGATTGGGTTTATGAATTTCATGACATTTCCAAACACTTGCCGTGTGCATGTGTGAGCAGAGGTATGTCGTTTCCAAACATTACTGTGGTTATGTAAATTTACTTAAACAGGTAAATCAGCTCAGTGAAGCGATATCTGAGCTGAAGGGCTTGTCTTATCAAAATATAAATATCAGTGCGACTGAAATAAAAACAGCTGCATGACTGAATGAATCTGATTAAGCTTCTTAAAATAAAGCTGAACCAGTGGTCAACCTTTGTATTTTGCTACTGAAAAACAAATTGCTATCTACCGTTCAAACATCTGTTCCAAAACGCTGTTAAAATGAAAAAAGTCATTTTCCAGAAATGACACTTAGAAAGTCATGATAGAAGTCTAGTGAGATATTAAAGGGACAGTTCACCCCAAAATGAAAATACTGTCATCGTTTACTCTGAACCTTGATGAGTTTCTTTCCTCTGTTGAACAAAAAGAAGATATTTTGTAGAATGTTGCTAAACACAGTGGATGGTAACCATTGTCTTCAATGGTATTTTATTTTTTCCCCCATACTATCAATGGCTATGGTCAACTGTTGGCTTACCAACATTCTCCAAAATATCTTCTTTTGTGTTCAAGAGATGAAATAAACGAATACAGGTCTGAAACAACTTGAGTGTGAGTAAATGATGACAGAATTTTTGGGTGAACTGTCTCTTTAAGAAAATCTCTGTTGTGTAATGTATTATTTTCTGATGGAGAGAAGCCTCTGTCCACTCTGAAAGCATCTTTCCATGATGTGAACAATCACATTTTCCCCCCTCTAATGTCACAGTATAACAACTAAATGGTGTGATGCAATCAACTTTGTGACTGATGTTAGAGTGACAGCAGACGTATAAAATCGGAGCTTCTACAGACTCAAACTATGAATCTTCCAAACTTCTCGAGCCAGCAAATAGCTGGAGACGACTTGTTGACATTTTGACATTAGATCCTGTTCATGCATGACTTTTAAGCAGAGTATTGCTGTTAAACATATAGAAAAGGCTGTATGTTGGAAAGATGGCACAGAATGTGGTGCTTTGGCCCTTTAATTTGAAGAGCTGCTGTTCTTGTAAGGAACCCAGGATTGAATCTGGCTTGGACGTGGCCCAGTCCTGTTCTCCCTCACTCTCCGGTTCCTCAGTCTGGCATTTTCTCTCTGTCTCTGTCTTTGTTTCTTTCTTTCGCTCCTTCATCTTTCTCTCTCTTTTGCGCACAGACACTCCAAGGCCTCTTTAGTTAAAACTGTGTTTCTGTTATCTGGGATCAAATGCACATCATGGCAGGCTTCCTGCATTCAGCCCAGCGTTTGCTTTGATATCCGTGTCACTTGCTGGGTCTCTCACAGAAACTCTTGCTTTTCAACACTCATGTAGTGCGTAATTCTTTACCCTCCTCTGCCTTTAAGCGATGTCTGTCTCAAGATACTAATCCCACGCTGCTTTCTCAAGGTGATCGAGTATATTTGCTGATTTCATTAAGAGCAGTAGAAATATTAAAATTTCCCTTCACTTTCTAGCTAAAATAAAGTTTGAATAATTCACTACAATAGGATGACAACTGAGCAGACAAACCATTGTAAACCAGCCTAAGCTTGTTACCAGTAAAAAAATAAAATACACACACTGAAAGAAAAAAATGGAAACATCTAAATGATCTTATAATAATATTATTTTAAATCACTAAATCAACATAAGCTATACCAATACAACATCATGTAGAAATAACTTTTTAGGGTAAGAACTGAAGTTACAACTTCGTATAATACCTATATAAACACACACACACACACACACACACACACACACACACACACACACACACACGCACAGTTTGTTTCTGTGAATTGTGGGGACTTTCCATAGACTTCTATTACTTTTATACTGACCAAACTTTATTTTTCTATCCCCTAACCCTAAACATACCCCTCACAGAAAACCTGTTTGCATTGTTACACTTTCAGATAAACATCATTTACTATTTTTAGACCGCAGGCCAGTCCCTACAATGTCAAATATTTCAGGTTTTACTATCTTTGTGGGGACATTTGGTACACAAGTACACACACACACACACACACACACACACACACACACACACATGTGCATGAGTATTATTTAATATCATTGAGATACTATTAAAGATTGCATTTTATTTGTTTTCCTTTTAATTTTATTTAAAGTTTGAGTAATATTGATGTGTTCTTGTTATTTTTATTATTATTTTTCTATATATATATAAAAATACTTATTTCGGTTTTAGTTTAAGTTATTTGAAGATTTGTGGGAAAAAACATTTTTATAGATTTTATCCCAGTTAATGTTTACTTTATTTCAAGTTCTAGTTTTTATTTTCAATTTTGTGTGTGTGGGTGTGTGTATGTATATATATATATATATATATATATATATATATATATATGTGTGTGTGTGTGTGTGTGCATAAAAAATACAACAAATTTTGTATTAATTGCATTCGATATATATAGCTAGAACAGCTAATTTGATAAAATCTTTAATTAAAGTTTTTTGGCACACTGCCAGAAAACACAAGCAAACTCATTTCCCCACAAAAAGAAATAGACAAAAAGAAAGAAATACAGGCAGTAATAACCCAACAGAAACTAAATATATATGAAACAACTGCATCCAGAGAGTGGCCCCATTGATCCCTGCACACAATGTATTGGTTTAATTAAGAGAAGCAGTGTCCTTGCTAATTGATTCCTTGCCTGTGCGAATTACCTACACGCAAAACAACCGGTGACTAATGACCCATGGAAATCTCGCTTTTACGAACTGGACACACTGCAAGCTAAACTTCCTCCACAGCTGACCGGCTCCCGCCACACATTTGTGAGGATTACAGAGCTGTTAGCGAGAGCCGCTCTGCTCGATCAATCCCCCCCGTACAGTGCTAAAGGCTCTCATCAATTATGAATCAATCAGGGAGAGGGTGAAGCTACCATTGATCTGCTGAGAGAGAGAGACAGACAGACAGAGAGAGCGAGAGAGAGAGAGGCAGCGTGCATCAGCATGCTTAATAACTGATAAAGCAGGTGTTGATTTTCCCAAAGCTTATTAATGATCAAATTATCCCTCATGCTTTTGTTTATGTGAAGTCTCAGTAGAGAGGAGGTAAAGACAATAACTCAATCGCTCATTTAAATTCCCAGTCTTGTGTAAAGAGAGGAGGTTCATTACCAGATTAATAAACCTGGGCCTCTGGCTCCAATGTTTCCTCAAAAAGAACCAAATGAAAAAATAATATAAAGAACAAAATAAAACTAATAAGTATGAAACGTGAATTTAAATGTTACACTTTTAAGAAGGATGCGATGTCCGTTCTTGGGGCAACACATTTATTTGTGACGAGTGGGGGCGGGGCCGAGAGCCGTGGGAATGGATCGAGGCCGGTGGAGTAATTGATAATGAGCGACACCTGCACCACTCACCGGTCTCGAGTCCCACAGAGGAGCTCCGGAAGGATAAAAGGAGGAGGAATGACAGTGAAAGGAGAGAGGACCAGGCCTGGACTTTATTTTGTGTTTTGTGTGCGGCAGTCGTCTGCGAGGGGCTGCCGCTTTACTTTCGTTTTGTGTTTGTTTATTTTATTAAATTGTTTAAATGTCCGCCGGTTCCCGCCTCCTTCTTCCCGAATTACAAACGGTGTTACATTGGTGCCGAAACCCGGGAGGAAGGAGGGACACGCTGTCAGTGAGTCCTCGCTGCTGAGGGGGATCGCGGTGCTTAGGAGATCGGAGGAGGCAGTGGTGCTGGAACTATGGAAGACGAGGTGGGACGGAGAGCTCGCTGCTGCGCTCCTGGGTCGAGGAGGGGTGACTGCCGTCCGAGAGGGAGCGGAGGAGACGGCCCCATTCGCCAGGTGGCCGGAGCCTGCTGCCGTCCACCATGATTGGGGAGGAACCTCTCAGCCGGTTGAGGACCAAGCGGCAGTGTGTCCGGGAACCGGACCGATAATATATTTTTTTCCCTCTCTCCCCTCTCTCGTATCTGTCTCTCCTCATCCTTCCGTCTCCTTTTCTCTCACCTCGTCTGTCTGACCTTACCCCCAGGTACGCCGTGGCCGCCGTGGGGGGGAGTAGAGCGTAGTCTCGAGAGTACCCCCCCGGCCTGCGAGGGGTGATGGGGGTATGTGACGAGTGGGGGCAGGGCCGAGAGCCGTGGGAACAGATCGAGGCCGGTGGAGTAATTGATAATGAGTGACAATATAAAATATAAAAACTCTTTAAATATAAAAAACTTACTTACAGTCTGACAGCCGGCATTGTAGTCTACTCTCCCAGGATCAGGAAACGGTCCTCTATAAAATGCGTTGCACACATCTGAATATTTGGGTTGAAGTGTTCTGGAACAGTGTTGTAAATACAACTTAACCACTGATTTCTAGTCGTGTCCATTTTTGGAAGACCAAACAAAGTAGTTTCGCTTTCACAACGAAACACAGCGTGACACACGGCGGCCTTGAGTGAGGAACAGCTGGAGGGCTAGAGTGAGCAGAGGCGGCGGGCTTGAGAACGGCGCAGCCGGCGGATTCGACGAAGGAGCGTCCGGAGGGCTTGCGGCAACCACATGTGACGACCTCAGGCTGGACTCCGCTTCGTCCACGGTGAAAGCTGATCCGGCCGATCCGTTCTCCACAGTGCAAAGCTGATGTATTTCCTCAACGACCAGCACGGATCAGCTCCAGACATGATGAAGCGGATATCTTCCTCTTTTGGAAGACCAAACAAAGTAGTTTCGCTTTCACGACGAAACACACAGCATCTCCACGACATGGCGGCGGCAGCAACAATACTACAGCGAGAATAAAAGTTACGCCTTCTTTCTTTGCGTGAACATTTGGGCGGCGTTATGTAAATCTTCCCACATTGTGAGGTAGACATGTGGGGGCATGTTAGAATGAACCGTTTTAGGTAGGTGTGGCTGACTCTTAACTTTTATAAAGAATATCTCTTTGGATTTGAGACTTTAGTCTTTGCAACTTTACAGATCTTCTTTATGCACCAAGAGCTTGTAACACTCCAAAGAAAAGGAAAAATTGAAATCGCATCATATGACCCCTTTAAAGTGTGCTTTGTAAACACAAAATGCCCTAGTGTTATTTATTTCCACTTTTGCATAATTCCAAAATAATTTAGTTAGATATTTTGTTATATTATATTATTTTCTTCCTTTTACAATAGAAAAATGTCATGCATGTACAATGGGAAGCAATTTGTGGAAGGAGGAACTTTCCTCCTGTTGTCGGCAGGTATAGAACAAACACAACTGAAGTCAACACAAACCCGGCAAGTACACATTCTGCTGAGACATATTTTATGTAGCCATTGTGCATAATAAAATGCAATATGATCAATCAAAATGCAGAAAAGACTAATTTTATAGTCACTAGGGAGAGCTTATATTAACAAGTGTAAACTCTGGGGCATTTACACATAAATAAATAATACAATTTTTACTTATGGTATTTTAAATGATCAAAAAAACACATTAAAAGCGAAACTCTAGATATATTTGTTAAATTAAATAATTAAAAAAATGGTCTTACAGGAAAAGCATAAATTAAGTCATGTGATCCAGAATTGGTTGAAAGAGAGCCAAGGCATTGCCTAGTGACAGAACTAATCAACTAGTCAGCAACATCTAGCAAGAAAAGGCTGTCTGACTAACATGTGAAGCAATTAATCACTTTAAGGGGTGTGTAAATCCGAAATCAGACAAAAACTAATAAAACACAATAAAAAAAAAATATACAGTATATATATATACAGTATATATATGCTTTTCAAACAAAACCCTAGAATAATATCTGTTAGAAAAGTTTAATGCCATTAACTCCAACCTCTGTCAAGTCCAGTATCTGTGTAGCAAACCTGGGAACCATCAGACTGATAGAAACCTGCACACAAAGACGGGAATAAAACCAGACACTCAGTTTGAAACTGTTATTTTTAGTGTGCAATATGCATCAAATATCCATTTATCACAAGACTTTTGCCCTCTAGGAATAACGCTCTATATGAAGGCCAAATGTGCCAGATCAGCCATGCTATTATATGGCAAAAGATTCTGCTTTGTCTGGCAGGTGTAAAAAGTCACCTTCAGTGAGTGTCCATCTGTCCCTCTCTGTTACTGTAACACTCAGGTTAGAGCATGCACACGTGTCTATATGAGTTATGGTGTGCTAAGAGTGTTTATCAGCAGGCATTTGAACTCTCCTGCCCTTCCTGGAAGCAAGCCACAGAGCGAGACCAGTGCAAAATCTCAGATTCATGAATTATAGAGCAACCTGAGCTTTAAAAGAATGCTGACCGGTTGGACTTTGATGCAGTATAGAAACATCAAGTATAGGACAAACTCAACCAGAGTTTAATGAATTCCCTGTAAACCTGCGGTATCGTCTGCAGGCTGTTTTCCTATCGGCCTACGAGAAAATCATTTATACGTGTTTAGATTTTGCTCCTGGTTCTTTTTTCTTTCTGTTTGTTTAAGATGACGTAATGTCATGGTGATTAAAATGAACTTTGATCTTTTACCGTATACTGGGAAAATGGGCAGAGGATCCATTCTAAGAAATGTGGAAAACAAGCAATCTGAGATAAAAGAGAAAAGATAATATGTGGGTCATAAAAACAGAAGACCAGTTTTTCAGATTTATATGTATTGAATTATATCAATGTATTGAATTATATGCATACACTACGGTTCAAAAGTTTGGGGTCAGTAAGCTTATTTATTTATTTATTTTTTTAAAGAAATCAATCCTTTTAGTAAGCAAGGAGGCATTAAATTGATCAAAAGTGACAGTAAAGACATTTATAATGTTACAAATGATTTGAAAAAAAAAAAAAAAAAAGTATCACGGTATCCACAAAAATATTAAGCAGCACAACAGTTTTTGAAATGTTTCTTGAGCAACAAATCAGCATATCAGAATGACTTCTGAAGGATAATGTGACAGTGAAGACCGGCGTAATGATGCGGAAAGTTCAGCTTTGCTTCACAGTAATAAATATATTAAAATAGTAATAAGTTAATAATATTTCAAATAATATTTATTCTATTTTTGATCAAATAAATGCCACATTGTTGAGCAAAAAGACTTCTATTTGAATCCCACATTTTTGACCAATATACACATAGTTGGGTTAACTATGCGTTCTAATGTTTTGGGAAGAACGTGAACTGCAGAAAATGAATGGCTTGCATTATTTAAAACCAGTTAATTGAATAGCAAAAATCCATCCAGTAATGTGTGTTGCTGTAACACCCAGTAGTGTTGGCTCAGCGCCTGAACGAGACTGCCAGGAACAGTAAATTGTCTTTGTGAGACAGAGTACTATGAGTGTGTGTGTGTTCTTGTTCTGTAGTGTTATTTAAATAAGAAGAGTGGCCATGCTTTTGCAAGTTACTGGCTATGATTAATGACTGTACAGATGGTTTGCAGCTGCCATTTATCATGGGAATTAACCCCAATATTTACAATAGAGAGAATGTGAACACATACACACAAATGAGTGTTTAATAGCTTAACCAGTCGTAACATGCTTCTCTGCAATGCTACCGCCTGCTACCTGTGTACACACACACACACACACACACACACACACACGTGTTTACTTAGCTATGCAAATAGGGACATACAATATGACCTTGAATGTTAAAATTATTTAATTTATTATGAGTCATTTTTCCAGGATGTCCCCAAATGTCGCCAAAGAATGATTAAGCTATACTTCTGGGGACAAAGGATGGCAAAATAAACACATAC
>NW_015507584.1:19350-26192 GCF_001515645.1 Sinocyclocheilus grahami
CCGTTTTAGGTAGGTGTGGCTGACTCTTAACTTTTATAAAGAATATCTCTTTGGATTTGAGACTTTAGTCTTTGCAACTTTACAGATCTTCTTTATGCACCAAGAGCTTGTAACACTCCAAAGAAAAGGAAAAATTGAAATCGCATCATATGACCCCTTTAAAGTGTGCTTTGTAAACACAAAATGCCCTAGTGTTATTTATTTCCACTTTTGCATAATTCCAAAATAATTTAGTTAGATATTTTGTTATATTATATTATTTTCTTCCTTTTACAATAGAAAAATGTCATGCATGTACAATGGGAAGCAATTTGTGGAAGGAGGAACTTTCCTCCTGTTGTCGGCAGGTATAGAACAAACACAACTGAAGTCAACACAAACCCGGCAAGTACACATTCTGCTGAGACATATTTTATGTAGCCATTGTGCATAATAAAATGCAATATGATCAATCAAAATGCAGAAAAGACTAATTTTATAGTCACTAGGGAGAGCTTATATTAACAAGTGTAAACTCTGGGGCATTTACACATAAATAAATAATACAATTTTTACTTATGGTATTTTAAATGATCAAAAAAACACATTAAAAGCGAAACTCTAGATATATTTGTTAAATTAAATAATTAAAAAAATGGTCTTACAGGAAAAGCATAAATTAAGTCATGTGATCCAGAATTGGTTGAAAGAGAGCCAAGGCATTGCCTAGTGACAGAACTAATCAACTAGTCAGCAACATCTAGCAAGAAAAGGCTGTCTGACTAACATGTGAAGCAATTAATCACTTTAAGGGGTGTGTAAATCCGAAATCAGACAAAAACTAATAAAACACAATAAAAAAAAATATATACAGTATATATATATATACAGTATATATATGCTTTTCAAACAAAACCCTAGAATAATATCTGTTAGAAAAGTTTAATGCCATTAACTCCAACCTCTGTCAAGTCCAGTATCTGTGTAGCAAACCTGGGAACCATCAGACTGATAGAAACCTGCACACAAAGACGGGAATAAAACCAGACACTCAGTTTGAAACTGTTATTTTTAGTGTGCAATATGCATCAAATATCCATTTATCACAAGACTTTTGCCCTCTAGGAATAACGCTCTATATGAAGGCCAAATGTGCCAGATCAGCCATGCTATTATATGGCAAAAGATTCTGCTTTGTCTGGCAGGTGTAAAAAGTCACCTTCAGTGAGTGTCCATCTGTCCCTCTCTGTTACTGTAACACTCAGGTTAGAGCATGCACACGTGTCTATATGAGTTATGGTGTGCTAAGAGTGTTTATCAGCAGGCATTTGAACTCTCCTGCCCTTCCTGGAAGCAAGCCACAGAGCGAGACCAGTGCAAAATCTCAGATTCATGAATTATAGAGCAACCTGAGCTTTAAAAGAATGCTGACCGGTTGGACTTTGATGCAGTATAGAAACATCAAGTATAGGACAAACTCAACCAGAGTTTAATGAATTCCCTGTAAACCTGCGGTATCGTCTGCAGGCTGTTTTCCTATCGGCCTACGAGAAAATCATTTATACGTGTTTAGATTTTGCTCCTGGTTCTTTTTTCTTTCTGTTTGTTTAAGATGACGTAATGTCATGGTGATTAAAATGAACTTTGATCTTTTACCGTATACTGGGAAAATGGGCAGAGGATCCATTCTAAGAAATGTGGAAAACAAGCAATCTGAGATAAAAGAGAAAAGATAATATGTGGGTCATAAAAACAGAAGACCAGTTTTTCAGATTTATATGTATTGAATTATATCAATGTATTGAATTATATGCATACACTACGGTTCAAAAGTTTGGGGTCAGTAAGCTTATTTATTTATTTATTTTTTTAAAGAAATCAATCCTTTTAGTAAGCAAGGAGGCATTAAATTGATCAAAAGTGACAGTAAAGACATTTATAATGTTACAAATGATTTGAAAAAAAAAAAAAAAAAAGTATCACGGTATCCACAAAAATATTAAGCAGCACGACAGTTTTTGAAATGTTTCTTGAGCAACAAATCAGCATATCAGAATGACTTCTGAAGGATAATGTGACAGTGAAGACCGGCGTAATGATGCGGAAAGTTCAGCTTTGCTTCACAGTAATAAATATATTAAAATAGTAATAAGTTAATAATATTTCAAATAATATTTATTCTATTTTTGATCAAATAAATGCCACATTGTTGAGCAAAAAGACTTCTATTTGAATCCCACATTTTTGACCAATATACACATAGTTGGGTTAACTATGCGTTCTAATGTTTTGGGAAGAACGTGAACTGCAGAAAATGAATGGCTTGCATTATTTAAAACCAGTTAATTGAATAGCAAAAATCCATCCAGTAATGTGTGTTGCTGTAACACCCAGTAGTGTTGGCTCAGCGCCTGAACGAGACTGCCAGGAACAGTAAATTGTCTTTGTGAGACAGAGTACTATGAGTGTGTGTGTGTTCTTGTTCTGTAGTGTTATTTAAATAAGAAGAGTGGCCATGCTTTTGCAAGTTACTGGCTATGATTAATGACTGTACAGATGGTTTGCAGCTGCCATTTATCATGGGAATTAACCCCAATATTTACAATAGAGAGAATGTGAACACATACACACAAATGAGTGTTTAATAGCTTAACCAGTCGTAACATGCTTCTCTGCAATGCTACCGCCTGCTACCTGTGTACACACACACACACACACACACACACACACACGTGTTTACTTAGCTATGCAAATAGGGACATACAATATGACCTTGAATGTTAAAATTATTTAATTTATTATGAGTCATTTTTCCAGGATGTCCCCAAATGTCGCCAAAGAATGATTAAGCTATACTTCTGGGGACAAAGGATGGCAAAATAAACACATACATGTTCATAAAACACATGCACTCTGTCGAACAGAAAGATATCCCTCAAATGTCAAATTGTAAAAACACTCCTCATACATCTATAAACTATTACTAAAATCTCAGTAAATATTTCAAATTAGCAGACTCAGCCCTGCTTTTCAATAGATTGCATGTTTAAAAGTTTATTCAATTATTAAAAGTTGCTAAATGTGAAATTTGTGAAAGTTTGTAGATTGAAGAATTACAAAAAAGCAACAGATAACAGCATGTGTAGACTACTACAATAACAATTATTTAATCACTTTCACTTTTCAATTCAAAAGTCTTTTATAACAGGAAACAGTCCTCCAGCTGCATTAAACAATGATCTCTTAAAATATTCGAATGTGTGCAAAACCATCCATTAAAACTTTTATTCAGAAAGGACGTGTTAAATTGATTAAAAGTGACAGTAAAGACATTTATGCTTACAAAGAAAGAAAAAAAAGGTTATTTTGAACCTTCTATTAATTACAAAATCCTGAATCATGGTTTTCCACAAAAAATTTTAAGCAGTAAAACTGTTTTCATCATGGAACATAATAAACATTCCATGAACACCAATAGCTGTGAAAAATTTAGATTTGTAATTACAGGAATAAATAAAACTACAGAAATAAATAAATTACAATTTAAAATAGCTTAAAATAGAAAGCTTTATTTAAGATGTTAAGAAAAGTATTTGTAAAAACATTATTGTGTTTTCTGTATTTTTGATTAAATAAATGCAGCCTTGGTGAGTATAATGGATTTTTAAAATATATAAATTTAAATAAATAAATACACTCTCACCAACCCCAACCTTTTGAGTGGTGTGTGTGTGCATAAATATATATTTAAGATAATATGTTAAGATATGTGGATTTTAAGGGTGAAAGGGAATCACAATCAATAACACTGACATTTCATTTATGAGTGCATATTAACCGTTGCTTTTTTTCCTTACATGGTACAAATGTATATAAGCAGTTTGATATGCATCTAAACGTATCAAACGATTTGAAATGATGGGAGTAAAAGTGCTTTATCTCTCTCTCTCTCTCTCTCTCTCTCTCTCCTCAAACTCCAATGCAATCAATCGCTCACAGTGACTACAGCAGATGACAGAAGCGAGAAAGAGGACAGAGAGGGACAGAGAAAGAGATGAAAGGGAAAGCAAAATGCCACCCATGCAATATAAATGCAGAGAACGCTTGTAGCTGTTGAGCCTAATAACTATCGGCCCAGGCTCAGTCCTGCTTTGATGGCCCAATCTTCTAAAGTGAAACAGGTCAGGATGAGAAATCCAGAGAGATTTAGAGAGGCTGACAATCTTGTCAAAGACTCACAAGCGCACAAACAAGCAAACGCGCTCACAGAAAGAATATACTCATCACATAAGGAGCCTTAGGGGACAGAATACAGAGAAAATATCTTCAGTATGTGTCTTCTCACATGGAATCAATGAGAATCTTCTCAAAAGAAGATTTAATCTTTTGTTACTAGCACCAGTTAGAGGAAAGGCTTTGTATTTTGTAATTTTCGTATGTCTTCATAGCACTCGGAATATAGTGCTTGAGTCTTATGCGCTTCTTTTGTAGAGCTTTTATTGGAGCTCTATCAGCCCTAGTTCTCATTCATGTTCATTCATCTATGACTAAGAGCAGCATGAACACTCCGCTAAACATCTTCTTTTGTGATTTACAGAACAATGAAAGTCAGTAAATGACAGTGAGGGATTAAATGACAACTTTCATTTTTTGGTGAGCGATTCAATCCTATAACAACATGATAGATTATATTTTATATGCCATTTTATCGCCAGAAGAGTTCATCAGCCTTTTAACTAATTGGCTGTATTCATGTGTCAAGGATTACAAAATGAAAATCAATGTCAAACACAATGCGACTGAACAGAACACAATGCGGCACAAAGCAGGATGATAAATATTTCTCCATCCTCTTTGATGTATTGTGTCTCTGTCAAAACAAACAGGAGCTACGAGCCAGAAGCAGGAAACAGGCTGATGAGATTTGCACAGTGTGCTGTTATTGGCTCAAACAATGGGGCTGAACAGACGAGAGCGGCACAGTGATTCCTCACAGAGGAGCAAAGGGGTGACTTGTACACGTCGTGATTGGTAACACACTGTTTTCAACTGGACACGGTCAGATTAAGCCCGGTTCCTGAATCCTGGACTACAACATTTTTAATGGTGATTCAGATACTTACAAGCTTGTTCTGTTATGTAATATAATACAGTGGTCCAACTGAGTCGCACTTTAAAATGTATGTCATAGCATTAGATAAAGTAATTGTAAAGTATATAATAGTGGCATTTATAATTTTTTTAAAATATATTTTTGTGTTTAAAAATTTAAAATGATATTCATTCTGTAAACAAATTAAGTCAAATTAAATTTGAAAAAGCCTGAAATTATTTTACATTTAAAATGGTTATGAAAAGATCTAGCATTAATTGTTTGCAGATGCATTTTAGTTTGATCAAAAGTTTTGTCGGGTCTCGGGTCTGATCACCTGTCTCTTGTTGTCTCTGGGTTTGTGTGTTGCGCGTGGCTTGTTTTGACAGCTCGCCACGTGAGCATGTCAGCATGATCGTTGTCCCCGCCCTCGTTGTTTCACACCTGGTTCTGGTCATCTCATTAGGTTCCCCTTATAGCTCCTCGTGTTTCTCTGTATGTTGTCAGTTTGTTGTGATTATTCCCTTGCTCTGACTGTCTGTGTATTATCGCTCACCAGTTCTGTCTTGTCTCGTCCAGGCTCCAGTGCTCGTAGCAGTCTGTTTATGTGTCCCGCACCTCTCTGTGCGTTCAGGAACCGTGGGCTACCTCCGGCATCCACCTACCCTGGGACTCCGCGGTCTCGTTGTTGGGCTTCTCAGCCTCTCGCTAGGATTAGCGAGCTGCCCCTCCGGCTCCGTCTCCTCTGCCGCTGTTGCGGCTTGTTCCAGCCACTGCTCTCCCCCCCATCGGTGTGGTTGGGGTTTCCACGACCACACGAACTGTCCGCGTGGTGTGGTTGGGGTTTCCAGGTCCACATGAACTGTCCGCGAAGGCGCTTATTGCCCGCGGTGATAATCTCTGCACAATAAAGCACCTGTTGAACCCGCACCTGAATCCAGCCTCGTTGACCGTAACAGAACAAACTGACCAAGATGGATTCAGCGGGATCGGATCCGCTTCGGTCTGCTCTCGTGCAACAGCGAGTTTTGCTGGGGCAGCACGCCACCCAGCTCAACACCACAGCGCAAGAGGAGGGCACGCTAAATGCCCGAGTCGCGGAGATCCTCACGCGTGTCGATGATCTTCAGCGGGAGGCGGCTAACCGGGGTCCCGTCCTCCGCGCTGGTATTCCGTTGGACCCCGAGCCTCATGCCAACAATCCTCCGGTGTATGATGGCGATCCGAATATCTGCCAAGCCTTTCTCTCCCAGTGTTCGCTGGTGTTCTCACTGCAACCTCGTCGTTACGCCACAGAGGAGGCTAAGGTGGCATATGTCCTCACTCTCCTCTCGGGTCACGCCCGCAAATAGGGAATCGCCGTATGGAGATCGCGGGCTCCCTGCTGTGCTACTTTCGGCCACTTTGTCCTCCAGTGCTCGGTAAAAGTCAGGGCCCACCAGTGAAGCGGAGAGTCCTCGTGGTCATTATCGGGCAATCCTCTCACTACCATCACTCACGTCAGTTCAACTTCACCCTCTCGTACCGGCCAGGGTCCAAGAACATTAAGCCCGATGCTCTCTCGCGCCTGTTCGGGGCTCCAGAGGGGGAGCTTACGGCCGAAGCCATTCTCCCTGAAGGGGTGGTCGGGGCTCTTTCTTGGAGTATCGAGCGGCGCGCAGAGGAGGCCGGTCGAGGGGTGCAAGTGCCAGGTTGCCGGTGCCGGCTGTATTGCGCCCCGAGGTCCTTCAGTGGGGGCACACGTCCAGGCTGGTTTGCCATCCAGGGGTTC
>NW_015507584.1:26325-44834 GCF_001515645.1 Sinocyclocheilus grahami
TTACACACTCAGCACGTTAGACGGGTCCTCCAGCGCCTATTAGAGAACCAGTTGTTCGTCAAGGCGGAGAAGTGCGAATTCCACGCCGAGTCGGTTACGTTCCTTGGCCATATCATCTCTACCAGGGGGATTAAACCAGACCCAGCTAAGATAGAGGCTGTCGCCAAGTGGCCAGTCCCCGACTCCCGTAAGGCCCTGCAGCGTTTCCTGGGTTTTGTCAACTTCTATCGGCGATACATCAGGAATTTTGGTTAGATCGCTGCTCCGCTCACGGCATTAACCTCCACCAAGGTGTCCTTCAGGTGGAACCAGGATGCTCAGGTAGCCTTTGACATATTAAGGTCCCGTTTTATCTCTGCACCTGTTCTGTTGGTTCCAGATCCTGAGGCCCAGTTCATTGTCGAGGTTGACGCCTCGGACGTGTTGTTGGGCTTCTCAGCCTCTCGCTCGGATTAGCGAGCTGCCTCTCCGGCTCCGTCTCCTCTGCCGCTGTTGCGGCTTGTTCCAGCCACTGCTCCCCATTGGTGTGGTTGGGGTTTCCAGGACCACATGAACTGTCCGCGAAGGCGCTTATTGTCCACGGTGATAATCTCTGCACAATAAAGTACCTGTTGAACCCGCACCTGAATCCAGCCTCGTTGACCGTAACAAGTTTAGAGTCAGTAAGATTAGTTTTTTTATGTTTTTGAAATATGGTTCTTATACTCAACAAGGTTGCATTTAAAATAATGGTTTTTATTTTAATATCTTTTAAATGCACTTTATTTCTGTCAATTTTCAGCAGTGTCAGATGATCCTTCAGAAATCATGCTAATATGATGATGTGATGCTCATGAAACATTTCTGATTATCAGTGTTCAAAACAGTTGTGCTGCTTATTATTTATGTGGAAACTGATTTTTAAAAATAAAGATAAAATAAGGATCAATAGGAAGTTCAAAAGAACAGCATTTATTTGAAATGTAAATATTTTGTAACATTATAAATGTCAGTTTTAAACAATTTAATGTTTTTTTGCTGAATAAAAGTATACATTTCTTCAATATTTCTTAAATTAATTGACCCCACACTTTTGAAAGAGTAGTGTATTTCAATTTAATACAACTAGATTTAACATCTAACTTGCTTAAATATACCCAAATTCTTCTTTAAACTATGTGTATAACATGCATTTTTATATTATTTTGTAACATTATAAATGTCACTTTTAAACAATTTAATGTTTATTTTGCTGAATAAAAGCCCCATTTCTGCCCAAATTCTTTTTGAAACTATAGTATAATAAAACTATGTGTATACCATGCATTTTTATACAATGACTGAATGATAAAAATAGGCTTACCTCGGTCAGGAATCAGAAATGCTAGATGTGATATTTAACTGAGCAGCAACAACTAAGAGAAACGCTCTTCAGCTGGAGAGGAGGAAAGCAGAGGATTGTTATGGTTCTCTGGATGAAGCGGTGTACAGTGTGGATCATTGAGCCAAATTCCCTCTCATACTTGGATGGAGTCCAGATTCTTTCCAAGACACATATTTCAAGAACCTGAGCTTTGAGCACAGAACTGATTATTTAAAAGAAACAGCTACAGCTAAAAATGATCTCTCCACACTACATAAAACTCATTTTAAGACAAAGCATTGTTCAAAGTTTAATTATCTGACATCAATTAACTGTCCTAATTCTTAAAATAACATTCATGCGACCCTTAATTTCAGCTTCATATGAGATTGATTTTATAGTTGGGTGTCCATATAAGATGCATCAATTGTCAAATGTTGACATTTGTTCTGATGTTTGGTAGACAGCCTTGCTTAAATGGACTAATAACTGCTTTTGCTGTATTGATGTTTGCCTTTGGCTTTTGAATGTTACGCTTCACTAAGGCTAAATTGATTTACGCTCGTTGGTTATTTGTCATTTAACAGATGATCTTTATCTTCAGCAACTTTTTAGTAATGATCATCACATTCTGGGTTAAAACCATATCCAGATCTTCATTTAAAAAGATGAAAATTTGCTGGAAATGATCTCACCCTCAGGCCACGAGTTTGTTTCTTCATCAGAACAGATCTGGAGAAATTAGCATTCCATTATTTTCTCACCAATGGATCCTCTGCAGTGAAAGGGTGCCGTCAGAATGAGAGTCCAAATAGCTGATAAAAACATCACAATAATCCACAAGTAATCCACACCACTCCAGTCCAACAATTAACATCTTGTTAAAAGTGAAAAGCTGCATGTTTGTAAGAAACAAACCAAATTTAAACTGTCACCTCTGGCCAAACTACCAATGCATAATAATTTGGACTGTTTTCACTGGTAAAAAGTGCTTAATCTGTGCATATTTAATAACTTTATAACTTTTTCTCTGAAGAAAGCAATATTTTGGACTATGGACTTTTTTAAATGTATTTTTCTTAGTTCGTTATTTGTAGTTATTTTAGCTGGATGCAATGTTTTGAAGTTAAAAATGTCTTCATGATGAATTTGTTTATTAAAAATGGATTATGTACATTACTGTGTTGTTTTTATCAGCTATTTGGACTCTCATTCTGACGGCACCCATTCACTGCAGAGCATCCATTGGTGAGCAAATAATGGAATGCTAATTTCTCCAGATCTGTTCTGATGAAGAAACAAACTCATCTACATCTTGGATGGCCTGAGAGTGAGTTCAATTTCAGCAAATTTACATTTTAATAACTTTAATCACTACTTTATGCTAAATGCTCATCAAATTGATAAATTATATGATCCTCAATACCATAAAGTGACGATCAGATTTTGAATCAAGTGTGCTGCTGCTGCTCTCTATTAAAGTCTGACTTATCACAAATTCTTACATAGGGAAGTCATTCAATATTTTCATGACCATAAAAAGCTAAAAACAGCATCTGCAATGTGAAAATCTTACATACAGATTAAAATGCGCACCCTGAAGGACAGTCAATGTCCTCTACAGAGTGTCCTCTGTGTCTCAGTTACTGTATTTGGCATTTTTTTAAATTCGGTCTTACGTGGCCATGTGCGGTGAGACAAGAGCTTCATCCCTGAGGCGAGTCGCAGCTGCTACTGTGGACAATATAGCTGCCAGTTACAGAGATGATGGCAACGTTGGGCTGCCAGGGGCTTCGGGAGCCGTCGTCCTGTAGAAAACAGCAATGACCTGGCTGATGAGGCGAAGATGATCTAGTCCAAAAAAAAAAAGACCCCAGAATCAAGGCCAAACATTTTGACAGATGAGGAGATGAATCTATTTTGTGCACTTACCCACTTTTCTTCTTTGTGACACCTGGACTTCTTTTAAAGCCTCCCATAGACCCAGTGCTGTATGGTGGTCCTGGTTCTGTTTTTCATTTGATGAAGCCTGTAAACTCAGACCGAGTGAAAAGAAACAGAAACAACAGCCTCAAGGCTGTGGGCGGCAGCATCACCTCACTTTAAAAGCTATGAAATAAATCTACAGTATGCGATCTGTTAGCACACACACACACACACACACACACACACACACTGCTTTTCTGTTTTCACACAAACGACTGTTTGCTTCTGGCTGTAATGTCGGAGAGAACACATCTTTCAAATCCTGAGGAAGAGCTTTGTGTGTGAGGCTAGTGGCGTTATTCATTAGCTTGGCAGAGGCCTGCTGCAAGAGAGTCAAACTGATGGCATTACTCACAGGCTCGGCGTAGGGTCCCTGCAGAAGAGTGGGATTTTATAACTGTGTGCTTTCCGGAAAGCCGACATATGGGATAGATTACACCAGCACCCACCTCTGCACTTCTCTTTGTGCTGGACAGAAACGATACTCTATAATGTAAAGGGTTGGGTTAGCGGACAGTATATGGTACATGCAAAATGACAAAAAGTTCAGCATTACAAAATATAAAAAAAAAATGGTAATTTACATTAATACATCATATTAAAAACCACAAGACCAAAAACAAAAACAAAACAAGTTGATACTTTTTTTTTTTGAGAAATCTCCTGCTTCTAAGACGTTTTCCTCCCAGTCAATCAATCAATCAATCAATCAATCTCCATAATAAATATTGAAATAATACATTGATATTTGTCTTTAAAAATATTTAAAAGTCTATACAATGTATTTAAAATAAATCAAAATAAAGTTCAAAAGTTTGGAGTAAGATTTTTTCAATTTTTTGTTATTTTTCACATCAATAATTTTATTCAGCATGAATGCATTTAATTGATCAAATGTCACAATAAAATATTTCTGTTTTAATAAATGCTATTCTTTTCAGCTTTCTATTCATAAGTATCCTGAAAATAATGCACAGTTTCTACCAAAATATTAAGCAGTACAAATGTTTTTAACTTTATTAATAATAAGAAATGTTATCTGAGCACTAAATCAGCATATTAAAACGATTTTTGAAGCATCATATGACACTAAAAACTGGAGTAATGGCTGCTGAAAATTCAGCTCAGCAATCACAGGAATATCACAGGAATAAATAACATTTTGCAATGTATTAAAATAGAAAACAGTTATTTTAAATTGTAATAATACTTCATAAGATTTCAGTTTTTACTGTAATTTTGTTCAAATAAATACAGCCTTATTGAGCATGTGCCCAAAAATGCACGCACGCGTGCACGTACGCGCACACACACACACACACACACACACACACACACACACAAATGGTCTAATTTGTTTCCAGCTACACTATCCTATGGAATTTTTGGAAAAATATCCAAGGCAAGGTCGACTCTTAAACTCCTTTTAAACACTTAAAAGACTCCTAAGCTATGAAACCGTAACCTCTGAGCAATAAAATGTTCCTCTGGGTACGCATTGAGTGCGAACAGACCACGCACAAACCATTCAGCCACATACAGTGGTTAAAATAGACCTGTATAATACCCATCTGAGTCGTATTGCTGTCTGCCCCAGACTGCATTAGTATGTACATATTTAGCCCACATATTCGAATCATCGGGCAGCATTCAAGATGAATAACAATCAAACGCAGAGGCAGCAGGCACAGCACAGCACAGCACAGCACAGCAGCAAACGTCCCGTGGTCTTGCGTGGTCCTTAATTAGTGTGTCCTTCATCCTGTCTTCCTCCGGGCCTCTGGTACCCCGAAGGCCCTCTGCAGATTAATTACAAAACACCAGGCAATCATATTGATTCCATTCAGCCCAAAGACAATGCTCATGACCTTAAACATGTACGGGACGGTGAGGATGCTCGCCAACCTTGCACGCTGACCCAAAACCAGTATTAAGTTTATTATGTATATATTTATTATGTATTTATTTAAGAGGGAATGTTGGATCATTGTTTTTTCATTTTCATTGATATAGTATTACAGTATTTGCAAATATCTTGATTTTTTCCTTTTAATTTTAGTTAAAGGGTTAGTTCACCCAAAAATGAAAATTAGGCTGTGTTTTACCCCCGAGGCATTCTAGGTGTACACTCTTAAAAATAAAGGTGCTTCACGATGCCATAGAAGAACCTTTTTGTCTAAATGGTTCCATAAAGAACTTTTAACATCTGAAGAACCTTTCTGTTTCACAAAAGCTTCTTTGTGGCGAAAGAAGGTTCTTCAGATTACAAAAACGCAAGAAAGAGATGGTTCTTTAAAGAACCTTTGACTGAATGGTTCTTTGTGGAACCAAAAATGGTTCTTCTATGGCATCGCTTGAAGAACCTTTTGAAGCACCTTTATTTTTAAGAGTGTATATGACTTTATTCTTTCAGATGAATCCAGTCGGAGTTATATTAAAAATGATCCTGGCTATTCCAAGCTCTATCATTGCAGTCAGTGGGTGTTGCATTGCTTCAGTCCAAAAGAAGTGAAATAAAAAGCACCCATCCATAAAACAAAGTGTCTCACATGGCTCTGGGGGGTGAACAAAGGCCTCCTGTAGCAAATCGATGTGTTTTTGTAAGAAAAATAATCATACTTTGTTGTACACGGAAGCAGTTCCGGGAGGATGACGTATGAGGTCAGCTTTTGACAAGTTTTAGTTTTAGTTAACGACAATAACCCTGTGTTGGATTAATATCAGATGTGGGTGACAGGTTTGATTGCAATTAATTGCTACTTTCAATCCGATCATATACAACCAGGCTGAAGAACAGCTTTTATCTTCAAGCATCCGACTGCTTACAGGTCAGCGGTCCTTCATTCAACTCTGCAAAACCTTACCTTTGACATTTAATAATTGCCATTTCGGACACTGTGACTTCTATCTCAGTATTCTCACTCAGCTCCACTTATTTGTATTTATTGTCCTGCCTAGAAAAATAGCACGTCACTTTGATATACCAATGCCCTCCACCTGTCTGTGCCTATAGCTGTATATGCTCATTTTTACCACATTTGTGTATAGTCCTGTTAAAATTACTCTACGTCTGAGCCTCGTCACAAGCATTGCAATGCCCAGGTACCCAGTGTAACTGTGCAAATGACAAATAAATGCCCCTTGACTCTTGAATCGATTGGTTCTCCGTCTCAAACTGTCCCTTAAACCTTTCATGTCTCATGACGGATGTACATGTTTAATACGGGCAGCAAGCCAGGGGTCTGGATTTAGCATGCTCATGAAAGTCTTTTTTAAAGCATGTAGATGGGAATGTACAGTACTGTATGCAGTAAATGAGTCACTCTAGCCCGATGCACTGTATAGCGTCACTGTATTGCTGCATTGGACAGGTGGGGCAATAAGTGGGCCAGTTAAATTTGAGACAAAGTCTGCCAAAACCAGCATGAAAATGGGGACAGCTGCTGTGATGACATCACTGGCCCCGTCTGCTCAAAGTGTGCCAATAGTCTATTAAATTAAATAAACTGAAAACATGACTTCAGCTTAAAATACATGAGTCAAACTGATTTTGAGCATTGAGAGATTTTGAAGTTGACCAGTTTTTCCTTCTGCATATCATTCCAAGTTTGAGTCCTTTACATGTCATTCCTCTTGTAGTCCTGTAGAGACTCCGGTGCAGTTCAGTCTACTTTAGGAGGCTTCAACAGGAGATTTATGATCGCTATTTCTTTTGTGTGTGTGTTAAACAGAGTACAACATTTAGTTAGCTGTACGTTAGCCAGGCAAGTTATTATTGGCCAAGTTTAAAATACAGCGATATAATAATACAAAGTTTTACATGATACTGTTTGTAATATCTCTGCTCTGTCTGTTCACTGATCTAATAAAGATTTGTATTATGAGGTTTTTGTTTCTTTTGTCAGACGGATTTGCACTGGAATCCGAGAAAGAGAATTGAGTACATATTCAACATTTGTACATGATTCAACAATACTGTAATAAAACATTGATGCTAGCACTTCAAATGAAAGTGCTCAGTTACCAAACACTTTCAAAGACCCCGTGAATACACAACAAGCACAGCTATATAGTGAAATATTTCCTGTTGAAACAGGCTTGCACAGTTTCTCTCTTTAATAGATAATATGATTTATATAAGCCACAGCTGTAAATAATGGCTTGCTACTTGGTTACCGTTGAGCATCAGAGATAACAAAAATCTGTGTAGCTCAGAGTGAGTCATTAATATTTTTCATTCATTTTCCTAGAAGAAAAACAAATGCACATTTTAAAGGTGTATTTCTGCCAAAAGTAAACTTTTTGTCAATGTTTAGGAATACAGCATATACAGTAGATGACTTCAAATCTAACACACATGCACTCAAAGCTACAACATTGATATCATTGTGTCCTTAAACCTCAGAATAGAATAAGAAATGACTTGGACTTTAAAAGATCCCAACCAATATGGGGCAGCACACACCAATAAATGTTATGACCTGTTTATGAGGGAGGAAGTGTGAGTGACAATAAGGATGTTGATGTTCTGCATTCAGATAGTTCTGCATCTCTAACAGTAATAGTATTACATGCGTTTTATCACTGATCGGGCATGCAATAACAGAGCCACTGTAGTCTGCTGTCCTGAAGAAAGCTTAATGTGTTGGCAATGAGTCTCAGAAAACCCCCAGCCACGACAATATAGAGAGTTTACTTATAAATCAGAGAATGTCCCCCGGGAAAAGGCCTTTGATTTGTGTGGAAGAGGAGGAAAGAAAGTGAGCAAGGTAGAGAGAGAGAGGACAAAACATAAATTATTTAGAGGATATTAACATGAAAGGGCTGGGGACAGGGTGAAGCCGAATGCTCTCTGATAAAGTACCGGATCACACAAGAAGAGGGTCAATTGTGGGCCCTGGAATACAAAGACTTCTAGAGGTCCTGGGAGATTCATCTTTAGTCAAGGTGAAATAAATACTGCTCCACCTGTAAGCGGAATTATTTGATACTTAAAGGGATAATTTAACCAAAAATGACAATTGTGTCATCATATACTCACTTGACGGAATGTGGTTGACCAAACAGTTGCTGGTAGCCACTGACTTCTTTGGTATGGAAAGTCAATGGAGACCATCAACTGTTTGGTTACCGACATTCTTCAAAATACCTTCTTTTGTGTTCAGTAGTGAAGTGAAAGTGAAAAGTATTTATACCATACATTATTGAATATTTTGTTGTACTGTCTTTAACTGATGATTTAAAATATATGCATAATGTAAAAAGTAACATGTTCAAATTGTGAAGTATTTACACCACACACAGACACACACACACACACACGTCTGGTTTGCTATCCTTGTGGGGACTCTCCATAGGCATAATGGTTTTTCTACTGTACAGACCGTATATTCTATTGCCCTACACCAGGGGTGCCCAACCCTGCTCCTGGCAATCGACTGTCCTGCAAAGTTTAGCTCCAACTCTAATCAAAGACACCTGCATTTAATTTTTAAGTGATCCTGAATATCCTAATTAGTTGCTTCAGGTGTGTTTGATTAGGGTTGGACCTGAACTTTGCAGGACAGTCGATCGCCAGGAGCAGGGTTGGGCACCCCTGCCCTACACAAACCCTACACCTAAACCTACCCCTCACAGGAAACTTTGTGCATTTTTATATTTTCAAAAAACTTAATTCTGTGTGATTTATTAGCTTGTTTACCCGTGGTGGCGTCAATTTAGTTCCCCACCGTGACATGAGTCCCCACGAGTCTGTGTGTATTCAGGTTTAAGTCCCCACCAGAATAGAAAAACAGGTACACACACACACACACATACATACACACATACATATATATTGCATTCATTCTGTTGCTGCCATCATACATTAAGTGATCAATAAAGTTCGGAGGGCCTGTTCCAGAGACAGTCATGCATGCCCAGATGAAGTTGTACGCTTAAGATAATTTGCAGTTCACTTTTCCTCCACACTTTTGTTTTCTCTTCACTTAGATACATGTTAATCTTTGTCTCATCTGTCCATAAATCTCTACTTCCAAAACTCTACTGGCTCTCCTTTGTGCTTTTTTGCAAACTCAAATCTTGCCTTTCTGTTTTTGGTGCTTTTACAATAACCACAGGCTGCACTCTTAAAAATAAAGGTGCTTCAAAAGGTTCTTCAAGTGATGCCATAGAAGAACCATTTTTGGCTCCACAAAGAACCATTCAGTCAAAGGTTCTTGTTACTTACCCTTGATTGAGTTGTGGAACCCATTGGGATCCAACCACAAGGCATTCCATTCCATTACTGGAATGGTCGTTCTGGAATTAAACCAACCGTAATACCAAATAAGCAATCATGTATAGTCTTTACAGATATCAAAAGCTCAGCAAATAAAACATTTTGTGTGGTAATCCATACCGAATCTTGTGTCAAGCCACAATAATGGTCAAGAAAAGATGATATCTAAAAACAAACGAGAAGAAAGAGGGAAATAAAAACACATTTAGGGTGATTACCCACGCAATAAATGATGTTTTGGATTTGTTCACAGCCCATTGTTTCATCCCACCTTCTTTCAAGAAATGGAGCATAAGAAAGCTCCAAGAAAGTGGAAATGACTTTTTTTACCTCGTATGCCCTGGTAATGAAAAGGAAATGAGAATTCATGCTACCTTCATCAACCTGTCCGTAACCGTCACCATCTGTGTTCGTACATCTCAAAACATCAACGATCCATACTTACCCACCTCACTGAGCCGGGAGGGAACGGTTTGTTTGCCAGAGGATGCTCCCTAAAACCCCACTCATCCTGTCGCCATGACGACGACAAAAAAACAGCCAAAAATGGAACCGAAATTCACGAAAAAGTCTCTAATGGCTAACAGACCGTATCTCCTCTCTTAGCTGGAGGATCAGAGAGAGCCGACAGAAATTTGGACAAGAAATGCTGCCATCATTTCCTATAAGGCCAGAGGGGAACACGTCTGAGCCACTGAACTTCAGCCGAAGAGAATTTATACAGTCTAACCTTGCTCACCTTACATGCTCTGGCAAAGACTCACTGCTGATCTTTCATGCTTAGATGCTTTTTAAAAGGTTTAGATGGCCAGAAAGCCTTTATTCGAGAGCATACTCACTGATCGAACGTCACTGAATGCGCTTAACTGCTGAAAGGGTCAAAAAGCAAAGAACATTTGCCATTCAGCTTTGACCTCCACTATCCATGAGCAAAAGTCCTAGTACAAGAGATGTGAATGATGTCTAATTTTCTTTTTCTGTGCTCTGATACTTTCACCAGAACACGAGTTCACCTTTAGTCCAGGTCCTCGCCGGTCTTACCGCAACCGAGTGAATGCGTGACAGTAAATCAATACTAATCAATTCCTCAGTCTGTTAGGTAATAACAAGCTAAGGAGGCACTCTGCGAAATATGGCTTTCAGACCTCTTTAATTTGTCATAATACAAGAGAGGAAAAAGCAAACAAGATTATCCATTCCCGAGTCCCTAATTCTGGTCTTCTAGCCGACACCAGAGACAGGATGGCTGGGTAATTTGAAGGAGCAGCAGTCCTATATATGGAGTCTCCAGTCAGGTGAATCCAATTTGGAAATTGCACTGCAGGTAATTGGATTCCGAACTTGTCCAGCTCAGGTGTATTTGTGCATTTAATCTAACATGAGGGATCTTATTTGATGTCCAGAGCGGAAAGTCTTAAACTTCACTCTGGTTTGAGATACTCGTTGGAAAAAATGGACTGGATTCCAATATCAACTAGATTTCCAATTCTCGGTGTTTGCAAAAGAATAGTGGTAAAACTTTGTCGTCATTTACTCACCTTCATGTCGTTCCAACCTCACATGATTTTATTTCTTCTGTAATAGATTAAAATATCTTATGTGAGAATAAGAACATCCAAGAAGACAACACCAGTTATTAAAAAAAAAAACTATTTAGTGTGCAAATATCACGATTATACATTTGGGCTGAAGTAGTTAAAGTTTTATATTTACGATAAAACGATTCTGATGCAACCATGCCGTTTTACCTTACCTCTACAAGTCTTTGACATTTAAAGCCAACTTTAAAAGTGAGTAATTTTATATATATCTGGGAAAAAAGAAGTTAGGTAACACTGAATTAGAACAAACCCCTAAGCAGAATATCAATACAGCGCTGACTTTGCGAGTTGTGTAAATATTTCATGTTATCAGGGTCAGATCAACAGGATTATCCAGGAATGAGGAATATTCCTCAGAGCACTTAGAAACAGACACAGCTGATAATCAGATGTTTAAAGCCTTTATTTCCCCCACCCCCAAATCCTCTTACACACTAGCCCAAATCATTGTGCCTTTTAACAGATGTTCTGCACACTTCTTTTAATCAGTTGTTGTATCTGTGAAAAAGCACTTAGCGCTTCACGATAAAGAGGAGATAAAAAGTGGTTATTGTTAGTGTGCTGCTTTCCAGTGAGTTTCTAACATAACTGCATTAGATGAATATCAGGTCCCTCGGTATGAGACAGGGTCGACGGGAAAGAGCCCATCACATCCCTGCTTTGCGGTCGAGGAGTTTTAACCACCAATGAAGTGGGGCAGCACAGGCGCATTAATCAAAGCGAAAGGTCAGCAGAACAAGCCAATTTGCAGACAGCTCGACTAGACCTCTCTGGAGAAACGGATAGCCTACATCCCTCTTCTCTGAAACACACAGAGCTGAACGAATAGCCCGAGACTGACTCTGGCCTGTGGGTGAAGCTGGTTCGGTGAGTATCACGTAAGTGTCTTAGCTGTGTTTTTCCTGCGGTAATTCACAAAAAGCTGCTTTGCATCATTAGGTTAGGTGCTCCACCATCTGATGTAGAACAATTTTACTGAGAGGTCAGAATTCTGAGAAAACAACTTAACAACAGATTAGAAATCCTCTGGAAAATTCTCATCTACTGTTAAGCTGCAGGTTCAGTCGTGCAGCATGGCAAATGGCTGGAATTTATCATCAACACTGAACATTTTCCAAGAATTATTTCCAAGTGATTAAAAAAAATTATAATATTTGCACTATACAAACTTAACCAAGTCAAACCTGTCAACTAAAAACAATCTGCTTTAAAAAAAACAAAAAAAACAGTTACAACTCACCCGAAAATGAACATTCTGTCTTCATTTTATCCATGTCATTTCAAAGCTTTTTTTCTTCTTCCATGGAACACTTAAGGAGATGAGATGCGTTTTGAAGAATGGTAACACTGGTCTGTTTTATGAAAATCTAAATATATTCTAGTGTAGTGACCTAGAACAAAAAAAGCCACCATTAAATTATCAGTTTTGAATTCATACGATAGATTTAACAGACAAAAATGTATTCACTGAAAATTTCATATCTCATTCAGCTTCTGCATATTCAACCTTGCCTTGTTGCAATTGTTGCAATACATGAACTGATTGCATTTGGCATCACTGACATCTAACCTGCGGTGATATATTTAAGTTTGAGTAGATATATGGAAATTTGGGGTTGGCAAGGTTTTTTTATATATATATATATAAAACAGTCACAACATTCTAAAACAACATTCTAATATGCTGATTTGCTGCTCAAGAAACATTTCTTATTATCATCAACATTTTTTTTCAGGATTCATTGATGAATAGAGAGTTCAAAAGAACAGCATTTATTAGAAATATACATTGTTTGTAATGATGTAAAAGTCTTTACTGTAACTGTTTTGGTCGATTTAATGCATAAATGGTTTAAAAAAAAACATTTGCGAGAACACAAAGCAGCTGGGGCAAATGACAGCATTTATTGCTCTCTAAAACAGTGCAGCACGTTCTGTAGATAAAGCCTCTCACACATAAAACACACTAGAGGTTTTATGATTCAAACACAATGGCTTCCTTCAGACGTCTCCATTTAAAGCATGCCCTCGGTTTACCTCGCCTTTTAAACAGGCTGAGACAGTTACCCGGGATGAACCTGTACTAATACAGACGTATTTCTTTATAATCAGTTAAATGGAGCTATCACCCTGAACCTTGGTCGCTTTTTTTCTCCATCGAGTTGACATAACCACACATTACATTGGTTGTTTAAATAAGCTTTTATTGCATTAGTAGCTGATCAAAAACACACAGTAGAAGAGTTGGTTTTGGAAGGACTGAAGGACTGTGAGAAAAAGGCCTCCACATGATGCAAAGGTGTTAGGATGGTGAAAAATACGGGTGTTATATATAGCTCACTCCACAACCCAGAAAAATGAAATTCCCAATGAACTGTCACAACCTCTTTTCTCTGGGTCTCAGAATAGGCCAATTTACACAGCCTGGGGTGGCAGGCCTCATGAGCGAAAGGTAGAAAAGCTCTTGCTTCATCTTACTTCAAGCTATGATTCAAATGAATCACTCATCCCAATTCTTGTTTTGCAGTGAAATCAGCTCTAAAGTGAGAGACATGGACAGGCCTATGCATATGACTGATGACATTTATTTTAGATTTTCTAGTATTAGCTCTCAAAAACAAAAAAACATTAGAGGAGATTACGAAAGGTTAAGTGCTCTTTTCGGCATGAAACCTCTGTCCCTCTGTTGTGTGGTTATGTGAGGCGCTTCAGCTGGCAGCACTGTTATCACTGCCAGAGTATAAAGATTACTTGACATTCACATGTTAAATCTAATCTCTGACTAACCTCTAACATTTCCACAATGACCTTTTGCCCTTTTTGGCATTGTAAAAAATGTTTTATTATAAAATGGAAAGTTCCGGTCCTTGATTCTGATTGGTTGACTCCGCTCCGTGTCGTGCCTAACAATGCCCCTTAGCTGTTATAAATTCACTGTAAACCATGGCTTCTTGGGGCTTATTGCTTTATTAGGTAACCTAAAAACATTATTTAATATGAATGAACCTAATTACTATATATAGGGGTGCACATACATTTTTCAGTCTGGTTCCCATGAGTGCACCTGGAGATTTGGTTTGGTGCTCACACTACAGTGTGACCAATTAAATACACATAAAATAAATAAAATAAAATAATTAAAGATGCCATAGTATGCATTGATACAATATTTTAAATTGTTCTCTGATATCTACATAGAAGGTATGTGGCTTAGTCAAGGGCAAAAAATCTCCAGAAACGGTTTTACATGTCCATTTACAACCTTAGGATTTGTCCCCAGAATGAAATGGTCTGTTTTTACCCTATTTGGAAGGGTCATGAATAATAATGTTGAGCTCTGCTCTGATTGGCAGTTTCACAGTGCGGCGCATTGTTGAGCTCTGCTCTGATTGGCAGTTTCACAGTGCGGCGCAATGTTGAGCTCTGCTCTGATTGGCTGTTTCACAGTGCGGCTCATTTCAGTAGCTCACACAGCAGGAAGGAAACACAGGGAAAATATACATTTCAATACTTTCTCTCGCAGTTATATCTTTGGGTAATTATACTGTATATAAAATGCGGGCATTAGAGCCGCTATTAATATGCGGGGCATTGAAACTGCTTTCGAATGCACGATCATTTTACTTTCACTTTCGAGATTTGCGATCACACGTGATCTGTGTAAACTACAGCGGCAATACTTACCACACATTTTACAAGATTATATGTTTGTCAGTGTTGCTCAGGATCTGTAAATCATTCGCCATCATCCTCAGTCATCTCTCCTTACTCTGTTTATGTGGCAAGTGAAATCTTATGTACTGTAATGTAACAGGCTACCGCTAGCTAGCAGCTAACCATGTCTCTTTAGTGGCTCACGTTATTTTATTAGAACGTGCGTTATTTGGTTTCCGTGCCTTTCTGAATACAGACACCAACCCATCCCTGCACTTCACAACCCCAGCACAGCCTGGAACATTACATTTATTTCCATGATCTGCCATTTTCACTATTATCCTCGCTTGTTTCTTCACAATACCTGCAGAACTTCTGATGATTCGGCTGTGCAGGTTCGGCTGGCAGCTGGCATAGAACATGGGCAGGTTTATGCAAATGTTGGGGGCGTAACTATTAGTGATCCCAACTGTCACAGTCGGTATTATATTCTGATTCACCTATTTTTCAGTGGTCTTTTGCATGCACGAGATTTACATAAGAAGGAGGAAACAATGGTGTTTGAGGCTCACAGTTATAACAGTTATTATTCAACTATGCCAAAGTAAATACAGTTTTCCATTCTATGGCACCTTTAATAATAACAATAATAATAGTATTATTGCACTTTGTTTAGATCATTTTTAAAATAAAAAGAGCAAAATAATAAATAAAGTGCAATAAGTCTAAAAATGTAATAAAAATACAATTATTTTATAGTACACTTAAAAATACAATGCTAATATTTACATTTTCCTTTTTTTTTCTTTTATATGAATTTTCAACATTTTCAAACCTAAAATCAGCAAGTTTTTATTTTGGCGGGTTGCTGGCAAGTAATGTAAGTAAAGTAAAGTAAAGTAAAGTAAAGTATGTGCTTCCAAGTGAAGCGCATTAGTAAATGTCAAGTCAAGTCAAGTCACCTTTATTTATATAGCGCTTTTAACAATACAGATTGTGTCAAAGCAACTGAACAGCATTAATTAGGAAAATAGTGTGTCAATAATGCAAAATGACAATAGTAAACACTAATTTTTCAGTTAAAGGCAGTTCATCATTGAATTCAGTGATGTCATCATCCAGCTCAGTTCAGTTTAAATAGTATCTTTGCAATCATTTGCAATCAAGTCAACGATATCACTGGAAATGAAGTGTCCCCAACTAAGCAAGCCAGAAGCGACAGCGGCAAGGAACCAAAACTCCATCGGTGACAGAATGGAGAAAAAACCTTGGGAGAAACCAGGCTCAGTCGGGGGGCCAGTTCTCCTCTGACCAGACGAAACCAGCAGTTCAATTCCAGGCTGCAGCAAAGTCACATTGTGCAGAGGACTCATCTCGTTCCTGTGGTCTTTTCCCGGTGGTCGTCTGAGACGCTGAGATATATAGTGGAGTATCATCGGCATAACAGTGGAAACTAATCCCGTATTTTTTTATAATATTACCAAGGGGCAACATGTATATCGAAAATAGCAGAGGACCTAGGACAGATCCTTGTGGCACTCCATATTTTACTGGTGATAATTGAGATGACTCCCCATTTAAATGAACAAGGTGGTAGCGATCGGACAGGTAGGATCTAAACCATCTTAAAGCCTGCCCTTGAATACCTGTATAGTTTTGTAATCGATCTATGAGTATGTCATGATCTATAGTATCGAACGCAGCACTAAGATCAAGTAAAACTAGCAATGAGACACAGCCTTGGTCTGACGCAAGAAGCAAGTCATTTGTAATTTTAACAAGTGCAGTTTCTGTGCTATGGTGGGGCCTGAAACCTGACTGAAATTCTTCATAGAGATCATTTTTTGCAGGAAGGAGCACAATTGAGCAGACACAACTTTTTCTAAAATTTTAGACATAAAAGGAAGATGTGAGATGGGTCTGTAATTTGCTAGTTCACTAGGATCTAGTTGTGGTTTCTTAATAAGAGGCTTAATAACCGCCAGCTTGAATGTTTTTGGGACGTGACCTAAAGACAACGAAGAGTTAATAATATTGAGAAGTGGTTCTTCTGCTACAGGTAACAACTCTTTCAGTAATTTAGTGGGTACAGGATCTAACAGGCATGTTGTTGGTTTAGATGCAGTGATAAGTATATTTAGCTCTTCCTGTCCTATAGCTGTAAAGCACTGCAGTTTATCTTTTGGTGCGATGAATGAAGCTAAAGTATTATACGCTGTAGAATCTACATTTGTTATTGTATTTCTGATGTGAAGGACATCTGGGAAGATCGCGTCCTGGGTGCACCGGGCCTGTGCAGTGAAACACAAGGAGTAGAGGTGGTGGGAGAGTTAACAGCTCGCTGTATACTTACCTCGGACTTGTGAGCGTCAGCCTGGGATGTTTCCAGCGCGGCTCTCCGCTCTCTCAGCTGGGTCTGCCTCTCCACCAGGTCACGGATCTGCACCGAATGCAGCTCGAACGTGTCCTCACCTGCTCTCAAAGGTAGACACACATCCGCCATTAAAGCAAGTAACAGTGAATAGTGTATTAGTAATGTAAGCGAGATTAGCGGCAACCACGCTGGCGATGCTAGCGGGCTATATGCTAATAGCAGACTCGGGAAGTCAAAAATAGAACTAGTGATGACAAGGCGCTCTGATTGTTTTTGTTGTAGAATACGATAGGGGATATATTCACACGTTATAGAAATGAAAATAATGGTGTATAAAATTGATTTTAAGATAAAAAATTAGACGACAAAGAATTAACTTGACGGAGCTCAAACTCAAAACACACGGCAGCAACGAATTGAAATCTCATACAGTATTACAATTAGTCGATCTAAAACGGTGATTGTGCATTAACAGTTGTCAACCTTGTCGGGATATGCAAATGAGCGGTCTGAAATTATTTACCCAGAGCATTTTTTTTATTTTGGTCGCGCATACGCGCATACGCACCACTTATGTGCACCCCTGTATACAGTATATACACCGATGGGCCATGACATTATGATAATCTAATCATCTAATCATAAAGGACCTCTAGCCTACAAAACAGCGGCCACAGGGTGAAGCACTGATTTGACGAGATGCCGATAGGTCTCCTGTGGTATTTGGGTTTACTGTGGGGTGGTGGTGATGTAGCACAAACCCGTTTTTTGACTGGATTCATATCAGGTGAATTTGGAAGCCTAGGCATTAACAGAAATTCACTATTATGTTCCTTGAACCACTCCTTGACAATTCTGGCAGTGTAGCATGGCGCATTATTTTGTTGGTAAAGGCCATCACCGGCAGGGAACACGGTTGCCACGAATGGGTGCACTTGGACTGCAAAGATGTCCAGACACCTGACAGCTGCAGGGACTGTGTTGTTGGGATAATGGGGTCTAAAGTGTCCCAAGAAAACATCGCCCACAGCATAACGCCATCGGCATGTGTCCACCCAACAGTGCATCAGGTGCCATAGCCTCCGACAAGATGCACCGAAAATCTTGATAATAGTATTATTGCACTTTGTTTAGATCATTTTTAAAATAAAAAGAACTAAATAATAAATAAAGTGCAATAATAGTAAAAATTCAATAGGGTTACACACACACACACACACACACACACACACACACACACACACACAAACACACACACCATAAATAAAGGAA
>NW_015507584.1:45111-53481 GCF_001515645.1 Sinocyclocheilus grahami
GGAGTAGAGGTGGTGGGAGAGTTAACAGCGCGCTGTATACTTACCTCGGACTTGTGAGCGTCAGCCTGGGATGTTTCCAGCGCGGCTCTCCGCTCTCTCAGCTGGGTCTGCCTCTCCACCAGGTCACGGATCTGCACCGAATGCAGCTCGAACGTGTCCTCACCTGCTCTCAAAGGTAGACACACATCCGCCATTAAAGCAAGTAACAGTGAATAGTGTATTAGTAATGTAAGCGAGATTAGCGGCAACCACGCTGGCGATGCTAGCGGGCTATATGCTAATAGCAGACTCGGGAAGTCAAAAATAGAACTAGTGATGACAAGGCGCTCTGATTGTTTTTGTTGTAGAATACGATAGGGGATATATTCACACGTTATAGAAATGAAAATAATGGTGTATAAAATTGATTTTAAGATAAAAAATTAGACGACAAAGAATTAACTTGACGGAGCTCAAACTCAAAACTCACGGCAGCAACAAACAGGAAGTGATGTCACAGTTTTGCGTTTTGCTCTGAAACTGGCAGTGTAGCTTAGATTTTTGCTTTCATTTCGAATTGAAATCTCATACAGTATTACAATTAGTCGATCTAAAACGGTGATTGTGCATTAACAGTTGTCAACCTTGTCGGGATATGCAAATGAGCGGTCTGAAATTATTTACCCAGAGCATTTTTTTTATTTTGGTCGCGCATACGCACCTGTGCACCACTTATGTGCACCCCTGTATACAGTATATACACCGATGGGCCATGACATTATGATAATCTAATCATAACAACATGTAGGACCTCTAGCCTACAAAACAGCGGCCACAGGGTGAAGCACTGATTTGACGAGATGCCGATAGGTCTCCTGTGGTATTTGGGTTTACTGTGGGGTGGTGGTGATGTAGCACAAACCCGTTTTTTGACTGGATTCATATCAGGTGAATTTGGAAGCCTAGGCATTAACAGAAATTCACTATTATGTTCCTTGAACCACTCCTTGACAATTCTGGCAGTGTAGCATGGCGCATTATTTTGTTGGTAAAGGCCATCACCGGCAGGGAACACGGTTGCCACGAATGGGTGCACTTGGACTGCAAAGATGTCCAGACACCTGACAGCTGCAGGGACTGTGTTGTTGGGATAATGGGGTCTAAAGTGTCCCAAGAAAACATCGCCCACAGCATAACGCCATCGGCATGTGTCCACCCAACAGTGCATCAGGTGCCATAGCCTCCGACAAGATGCACCGAAAATCTTGATAATAGTATTATTGCACTTTGTTTAGATCATTTTTAAAATAAAAAGAACTAAATAATAAATAAAGTGCAATAATAGTAAAAATTCAATAGGGTTACACACACACACACACACACACACACACACACACACACACACACACACACCATACATCAATAGAAAGATATGGTTTGTTAGGATATGACAATATTTGGCAGAGATACAACTATTTGAATATCTGGAATCTGAGGGTGCAAAAAAATCAAAATATTGAGAAAAATCGCCTTCAAAGATGTCCAAATAAAGTCCTTAGCAATGCATATTACTAATTAAAAATGTATATATATATAAACATAGCAACAATGACCACTGTAATATCCAAGACGGCAACGTCCATAAAACCAAAAAGTCTTTTCATCTATTTGACAAGACAAGAGTCAAATCAAGCCATTGTTTCATCTGTCAAGTCTTCATTACATTACCTGAGAGTGGCTTTTATATTTCTCTAGCGGAGCATTTGAGCCGCGCGTAGAACACAAATGTGACAGGAGCAGCTCCGGTGGAGAAGAACAGTGACTTGATTTAAACCCTTCAGTTACCAAAACCACAAATGAAAACCTGCAACACACGGTTGAGACGGGTTTGTGCAGAGCAGAGCGGCTCTCTCGTACTGTATGGTTTGAGAGACACTAGTTGTCCTGTTCAGTTTTATTCACATTTTCACATGTTTTAATTAAATTCCATCAGTAGGTAGACAGTCTTGATTGACACAGAAATGACAGACAGAATGGCCCCATGACCAACAGGCTTTCTGGGAACCATTTTTTGAATCAGCTACAGGGCTCAGATCATTTTGTCCGCTTACCTATAAATCCAGAAATGCATTGCATGTAATTTGTATGAAGATGGAGTGAATCCAGCCCATCAAAAATGTTGCCAGTCCCACATCGGCCTTTTTAGTCACAGTCAAGACCACCTGAGGTGCAAACCCCATGGTCAACATCTAGTTGTAGTCCATTTCTATTCTTGATTTTCTGTTTTTGATAGAAAAGACATGGTCAAACAATGCAGTCCACTGCTGTCTGGGGGAAAAGCCCAACGCAATCACAATATCTTAGTAGGGGATTTCATGAATTTAGATGGAAATTCAGTCAAGACAGAAGACAATGGAGTGAGGGTTTTTAAAGAAAGGTCAGGGACAACTATGGAATAAAGACGTGTCACAGGGACATTTTTTTGTGCATAAGAGTGAGTATTTAATGAATTCCAATAAAACAAAAAAGAAAGTTAATTTTCAATTGCATAAGTGATAATTCTGATGATTACTACTACTACTACTACTGATTATTATTATTATTAATAATAATAAAATGTTTTTCACTTGCTCCTTCTGCTGGTTATAAATGAAATGGTTAAAGAACAATCAATATTAAAACAAACACCACATGATCATTGACATGAAATTCCAAGCAGAGTTAAGTTTTGTAAAATGTAAAAAGAAAAAACAAGAAGAAAAAAATAGTTTAAATAAATAAATAAATAATAATAAAATAATAAAAATACATTATTTCCATCAGCCTAAAAAATATAAACACATGACATATCTAGAATGATAAATTATGCAGTTTTCATGATCTAATTTTAATAGAGAGATGGAATATTTTGTACAGAAACAAATTAATTTGCGCAAGACCAAGACATGAAGGCAAAAAATTAGTTAAGAAAATACAGCATCAATATATATTCACAGACATGAATGTGGATGATTTAACCTGTTCAAAAAACTAAATGTACCTAATATACAGTACATATCAGGATCTCATTTTAATTAACATTTCATAGTGCATCGTTTTTCCACTCACATCCCCTCCATTTCTATTTTCTAAGAACAATGAAGACTTTCTGTTTCATTGCCAGCTCTACCGCTGATGAGGTTTGAATTGGATTTTACTTGCAATTTAAATTAGAATTGACCTCGACCCTGGTGTGTGATCTACAGTATTTCTCACACTGATGTATGTTCTCAGGCTTAACAGAGATTTAAATAATTCACTCGCACTTGCTGCCAAAACTGGGTAATCAGCCTGCGGGCCTGAGAGGAGGAGCTGAGGAGAAGACAGGATTAGACAGAGACGAGGAGGACGACGAGAAGGAGGAGAGGAAGAGGAGGAATAGCGAGACAGTGATTGCTCAGTCCACATGCATAATTAAGAGCGTGTCAGGGATTTTAGAGCGGGGGAGAGAGAGAAAATACTCTTAAATGACAGATGTGACAGATTACAGCCTTGAATGAGATGAGCAATAGCGTCTTAATAAAATTCAGTGTTCATATGCATCTGGGTGTTGGCTGGGCCCTGGGCGTCAGAAGTTTTTTTTAACTTTTAATTAGTTAGTCCACAAATTAATTTCTGCAGCAACAGTTTGCTGAAGATCTAAAAGGAACAACAACAGAATACATTTAGCAATGCAGTACAGCCTTCACACAAGTGAAGTGCATATGCAAACTCTCTGGGGAAGACACATTGGCCCTTGATTGCAGAATTGATTTTCTTTTTGTTGCCATGCCAGCAGTATGCAAATTAAGTGTTTTGTGTAGCCTACTGTATGGCCGTCAAAAGGCTCAAGCCAGATTGTTCGCAATCTGCTGTCCATTTCACCAACTGTCCATCTCAAACTCTCTGGGGAAAATTCACTCGACAGTTATGATGCATGAGGTACAAAATCTTTATTCATTAAAAACCATTGTCTTATTCAATAACCACCCGCAATCTAGTTTAACCAGGTGATAAATGCACTGAAATAGCACTGCACTGTGAGGACTTAAATGAAGTCAAAGTCATTTTGTTAAGCGGAAATACGCCTCCTATTTGTGCAAATTAAGTCTGATTCATTGTTCTTTATTCACAAAACTCTTTGCATTTGCTTACCACAATTAAAGTGGCACTGTTTCTGCCCACAGAAAGCAGATGGTAAACAGAGTTTTATTTAAAAGAGATGTATGTGCACAACTTCTATTTAACATGGCAGCAGTAAGTGATGTTCAAATTAAGGATAAGTGCATTTATCTGTGCACATATTGACATGTATGATACAGTCAGCACACAGCATTCTACGAAGACAATTCAGGTGCACTCTGCCAGATTGTAGTGCTGCATCCTCTCCAATGTCATTTTAGTAGTAGTATTTATGTACTGTTATAGAATTTATTCATATTTTGAATTTGCTTTCATTTCTCAGTTTTCATTTTAATTTTAGATTAGGTAATTTAAGAATTTTGTGCTTTTGTAATTTTTATTAGTATTATAAGTATTTCTATTTAGTTTTCATTTATTTTTTATAGCCAAGACAATATTTCATTTTTTTTAGGTTTAAAAATTGCATGCAGTATTTTTATTTTATTTCAGCTTTATTTCAGTTAACAAAGACCATTTTAATAATTCCAGTATATTTACGGCACAGCATGTTTGTCATAGGTTTACCATGAATTGACAAAGAGGAATCAGTTTTCTTATTATAACATTTGTAATTTTTGTACATTTAAAAAGCTTTTGATCTACATTTTTTTTTATTTCAATTAACAACAACAACAACAACACAAGGCACAAGTTTAAGTTTTAGTTAACAATTACAACACTGGTCCTCCCTAAACTAGAACTCAGAACCAAGCTAAAAGATAATGAAGTGCACCATGCAAATTGCAATCAGCATTGATTTTGTGGGTGCAATTGGGCCGTTACTTGATTTGCATAAGTCCTTTAGTGAAGCGAGTGCTAAAAACAATGCAGACAGCACATGTAAATAAATTATGATTTCACTGGGCACACAATTCATTCTTTGTGAATCCCTCCCTCTATCTTTTGCAGCTTAAATTACTTACTGCACAACATCACGTCATTTTTCTCAGCCATCAAACTACACTTAACAGCTATGGTTATATGTCAAAGAGCCCTAATCTGATGCTATAGAACAGTTTGCACTTGAATAATATGCTCTGCTGATTCATAAATATGATAGTGTTTCTAGACCGGAGTTCAAACATTTGTCATGTATTTCCTACAGAGAAAATATCCAGAGCCTGTTAACTTTGGCTATTGCCGTCAGGCTGGTCATATTAGATCAGAAAATGACACATGCAAGTGCTATGAATAGTAATGAGGGTTAGGCCATCTGCATTGGTTTTTAAACTGTTGTAGCAAATTTTGTTCAGACAAGCTTTGATTTTACCCACAACAATGCCTATGATGGTATTATTAACGCACAAACTATCGCTTGCTCTGGATCCGCAGAAGAAAAAAAAAGCCTGGAAAATACGCAGCGTTATTCCACCCGGAGGTATCATTCACAGGAAATGCTCTGTTTTTCATTTTAGGCGACACATTGGCCCTTGATTGCAGAATTGATTTTCTTTTTGTTGCCATGCCAGCAGTATGCAAATTAAGTGTTTTGTGTAGCCTACTGTATGGCCGTCAAAAGGCTCAAGCCAGATTGTTCGCAATCTGCTGTCCATTTCACCAACTGTCCATCTCATGCTGAAAACCAAACCAGAACATCCTGTAACCATCCACCAGGACAGATTCAACCTCTTCACAACATATTGCAATGCGCCGTTGAATAAATAGACTGTGGGACAACTCGCCCGAAGCATTTCAGCCACGCTGACAGAGATGGAGAGGGAGAGAGAGAGGAAAAATAAACAAGTAAAAGTGACACCCGCAGCTCATATTTTAACCCACCTAAGGGCGTCTCTTCACTTTGGTGAAGGCGGCACAATAACAGCAACAACTGCAGTTTATCAAATCCTTCAAGGCTAGAATCACAGTTGACGGATAAGTGAGCGAATATGCCATGACGCACTTAACGTCAGTCCACTTGTGGAACTGGAGCCAAGGATTTAGAGAGCTCAGACCGTCTGTCGGCTACCCTGCATACGTGGAAGCTTATTCAATTATCTGCTTCACAGCTAGGACTGAAACAGTCCCTCGGTTCACTCCATATCTTATTCATAACACCCATATGCCACATGCAGCTGGGACCCATCATATTAATACAGATCAAAACTTAAAGCACTTACCCTGATCCTTGTTGGGCCTGTTATGTGATACAATTCTGCGATCGACAGGTCATGCAGCATGTATGCAAATGTACGTGTGCCAGTGTGTTAGACAGAAAAGGGCAGGATACAGAGCGGGTGTCCTGATTTTGCAGTTATGCATACGGCACATGCTGCATTGAAGCTGCATTGAATTCTCAAAGTAATCAAATCCATCAGCATGGTTTAAATCCATAGCTAAACTGTGACTGGCCAATAGGTGAGAATCACACTTTTTAGTCAAATTATGTTTCTCAGCAAGGGTTTATTTATGAAAGTCAATTTATGAAAGAAACCTTAAATTCTTGATTACAACAAAGCTATTGAGCCCTGTTTATATAGAAACTGTCTTTAACAGAAAGTACAAAATTATTCATGAAATGGCAATAATGTAAAAGGTAATATACAAAAAATATTAGGCCATTTATTTGTCCAACTGATACAAAATGAAATTACAGCATTTAAAGCATGTGGCTCAGTATACACTACCTTTCAAAATTTTAGGGTTGGTAAGATGTTAAATGTTTTTGAAAGCCTCAAGTTCACCAATGCTGCAATTATTTTCTCAAAAATACAGTAAAAGCGTTAATATTGTGAAATATTATTGCAATTAAAAACAAATGTTTTCTATTTTAATATATTTTAAAATGTATTTGATTCCTGTGATGCGAAGCTGAATTTTCAGCAGCCGGTACTCCAGTCAGTGTCACATGATCCTTCATTCTAATTTGATGTACAAGAAACATTATCAGTGTTGAAAACGGTTATGCTGCTAAATATTTTTTTTTGTGTGGAAACCATGACACCCTGTACAAAATTAACTGTTTTTAAAGGTAAAAGTCTTTAATGCATCCTTGCTAAAAAAGTAAAACGGTATTGAACGGTAACATGAATGACAATTTTCCTTGACCTGATATTTATGAAAAATGCCATTGTCCTGAGAACACATTTCAACCTTTCAATTAAATCTACCTGTATATGCCACTCTGGCAGCACTATGTTTCCTTCTCTCAACAGCTATAATAAAAATGTATACCGTATAAATGTATAATGTATATAAAACGCATGTAAGAGGCCATCCATATTTGCAATTCACAATGCTAAGTGTCAAGTATAAGGTAGATTACAAGCTACAACATGGGTAACTTGAGTCAAAAAAAAAAAGATCCAGGTTGAAATTATGCAAGCCTACAGCTCTACACTGTGAATCCATGCATGAATGTTTACATCCCTATGAGAGAATGTGAACGCAGGTGGGTGTATGTGTGTATGTGTGTTTTAACGAAGGGAACCATATGAGGTCAGAGAATGTATCCCACAGTCAGTCCTCAGCTCCTTACAAACCTCTCTGTAATGGTCTGTCTTTAATGCTAAGTCAACACTGGCAGAAATGCTCCCTGCCTGAGTTAAATACCTCTCCTGTCTGAGCCCTGAGTCCCACTCTGTCCTCAAAATACACTTTCCTTCAGCCGTCATTGTGCACAGCTCAAAATAAAGAATCTGTGTTTATACTAGACTTATGAAAAACACAAGTCTCTTATTAAAGCTCTTTGCTGTACTAATATGGTCCCCGTGAGGCCCGAGGCCGCTTCACGCAGGCAGTAGCTAGCAATCCAGCATCCGTTCAGATATACGACTCAGAAATGTTACTGACCCCACCCAGCCAAATCCCCTCATCTTTTCCACTCTCCACATGCCAGAGAAATGCAGTCATGCAGACACCCCTACTGCAGGTTTGGGTGATTGTAAATGCACATGTTGGGAGAAAGAAAGAGAAGGAGTCAGAACGCCTGGGTCAGGGAGTAGAGACGGCCTCTCTAATTGAGCAGAAAGATTTGTGGCTGACTTACACAATCTGTGTTCACTGAATCTCTCAGCCATGATGTGGGCACTTGAGTTGAAGAATTTTTCGGGGTTGTCTTTGAGATTCTTAGATAAAATATTATATTTCCTGAGTTGGATCTCTGGTTTCTCTACTCAAGTCTACAGACGTGCACATTGAAAAAGAGGAAAGATCGTCTCAGGTTACGTATGTAACCCTAGTTCCTCGAGGGAA
>NW_015507584.1:54971-55492 GCF_001515645.1 Sinocyclocheilus grahami
GTCTTGCGCCACCACTGTAGGGGCCTCATGTACAGCAGGCCAATATTTATCACGTTGGACGCAGCTGCCATCAGACTCAGCAGTCTCTGAAACTGCTTGACAGTGAGTGACCGGCCTTCTCTGACTCTCGCGACTGCGGTAAGGATCGACTCGATCCGAGCAGGGGACATACGTGCCTGCATCGTGGTCCAATCCCACACCACGCCTGGACAAGTGGGCCTCTGTAATGGAGAAAGCACACTCTTCTTGGTGTTTAGTCTCAAACCCAGCTCTCTCATGTGGGCGAGAACGACATCTCGATGTCGAACCACCATCTGCTCTGACTGAGCTAAAATCAACCAATCGTCGATATAGTTTAGTATGCGGATGCCCTGGAGTCGCAACGGAGCCAGGGCTACATCCACACACTTCGTGAAAGTGCGGGGTGAGAGTGCAAGGCAGAAAGGAAGAACACGATATTGGTACTCTTTGCCCCTGAAAGCAAATCTCAGGAACTTCCTGTGAGTGGGAAGGATGGATAC
>NW_015507584.1:57194-58786 GCF_001515645.1 Sinocyclocheilus grahami
CGCAGAACGGGCTTCCGATCCCGGTGAGCGAGCGCTGGATCTGGCAGGTCAGGAAGAAGATAGGGACTCGCCCATCTCCATTCCCTCCGCCAGTTCCAGCTGTGAACCCCACGAGCGTAATCGCCGCTCCGCCTCGGCGGAAGCGGGACCCGCACCGCGGGGAACACTTGTGAAGGCACCCTCAGCAAAGAGTGCCTTGCGAGAGCGGAGAACATGCATCGGGAGACGCTCGCAATGCGGGCAGTCAGCTCTCTCAAGAGCTAACTCAGCATGCTCCGCTCCCAGGCAGACAACGCACAAACTGTGTGTATCCGCCCCCGTAATGAAACGCGGACAGGGAGGAACACACGGTTTGAAACGCTGGCTGCCTTCACCCATAGTCAAATGACGTGACTTGTCATGTGGTTTAGACATACTTGTTTTCTTTATTTTCTAGCCCTACGGGACAGACAACACCAAATATGACTCACAGACAGATATCAGAACGACACACACACAGAGCGCTTGCTGAATGACAAAAAGCTGACGCTGGTCTCACCGCACGTGCTTTTATAGCCTCCTGGTCATTACGTCACCCGCCGTGACGTCTCGCCCATCTATTGGTCTGATTACACACGAAATTCAGAGCCCGTCACGCTGAACGGCGTTCCCCTAGCGTTTCTCGACGCAGCTCGAGTTCCTGAAGAGGAACTAATTTCACATTTTCCATACAGCACCATAAAATGTCACATGACTTCTCAGCTAACAGAGAACGTTCTCAGAACTTTGGCTAACATTCTGGTAAATTGTTCGCAAAGAGCAAACTTTCTTCCATTAATGGTAATAGAATGTTTGATTGAAGTTATCAGGTCTTTATTTATGTTCTAATAACCTTAGTACAAAAACATTATTTATGCATCAATTATGGAACATGTTTCTGAAATGTTTTAGTTGCATGTTTGTCTAATATTTTTTAAATGTTAAAATTTGTTTCAGAACATTCTGAAAACATTCAACATAACATTCTCATAATGTTTGCACAATTATTTTCCATAAGGAAAAAACTTTTTAAAAAATTTGTTTTAGAATGTTCTTAGAACTTATTTTTGTTAGTTGGTTTAAATATCGATATGAAAATTTTATTCTGTTGATTAGCAGTTTTATGAATATAAAATTCAGGAAATAAATTGTAATTTAATTAAAATCGGAATGGGCAACCCTCTTCCCTGATTGCTGAGAGGAGCACACTATGCTAGTACTATTTATAAAAGCTAATGCAGACTGTAAATGATTGCATTATGTAAATAATAAGTATAAGTCTTCATAAATATTCTCAAAAGAGCAGTTTACTTCCATAACAGGGCAAATAAAGTGTAATTGTAACTTTCACAATCACTTTCTCAATTTATTATAAAAACTTTTTTGTGACCTTTATGGTTCTCCACTCTACAGTGAAAGCACATTATAGCGAAATGCATCAAAAAGAGCCCTATGGGGATGATGTGAGATGATTGCATTCAAAATCACAATGCAAACCCAAGTATGACTAACAAGCGTTGTTTAAACTGTGACTGCTTCTCACTTTGAATCCTTCTTTTTTTTGAGCTATGAGA
>NW_015507584.1:59241-60225 GCF_001515645.1 Sinocyclocheilus grahami
CATAATTTCAAGAAATGTGTTTAAGCAATCGAGAAAAACTGTAAGAATCAAGTGGATGCAAACTTGTGAATGGGGTCAGTTTTATAAATTCATCTATTATTTTCTCTTGTGGTCTATATGTAAACATCTTTTACGTTAAATATCTTATTCAGGTCATACATTTGTATGCTATACACAATAGCATACATTTTGTATGAGCCCTCTTATTTTGGTAAAATAATTACAGTAACATTTAGCAGATTCGGCAAGGGGGATGTAAACTTTTGACCTCAACTGTATATATAAAACATATTTTTGGTATATTCACCAAACTTAGGTGTTTTCTCTTGGGTGCATGTGTGTGTGTTTTGTAAATTGTAAAATGTATAGTACTTTTTTGTAGTTAGTATACTACTAACTACATGCACTGAACACTGCGTTCTGCATTTTTTGATGTAGTGTTTAATGAACGATCTGTAGTGTGTATATTATTGACTAATATGTGTATGATTTGAAAGCTTTGTTTGATTTTTAGTACAGGTGAAATGGTTTTGAAGTGATAGTTTGATTTTGCCAGAAGAGTCAGAGGTTCTGTGAATTTAGTTTGAAGATTTAGATTTGTGTTTAAGGTTTTGAGAAAATTAGTGATGGTTTCGAGAAATGTGTTTTTTAGCAATTCAGAAAAACTGTAAGGGATAAGGAGCTGGTGACTGGACAAAGGCCTTACAAATCATTCAGTGAAGAGTATTTTTTACAGGAACACAAGTTCCTTTTTCATAAAAACAAGGATGTGGGACATTTTTTTATGAAACTGCTGACAACAGTTGACCAGTCTGGACCTGTCACCCTGCAGATTGTCTCACCCATTACAGCTATTTAACATCTGGGGGAAGGACAGAGTAAAAGCTAGACCTGTATTCTGTTTGAACTAAGTTGCTCTCCCATGTGCCCTTTTTGACATTACAGTTTTTCTCAATTGCTAACACACTATAACTGATTCGTTTG
>NW_015507585.1:0-668 GCF_001515645.1 Sinocyclocheilus grahami
TGGAGCTGCAGAAGCCGCACAAACTCCTCCGGCATTTTGTGCATGTAGCGGTGCGGCTTCATCTGGTCGTAATAATGGTACGGAACGGGAGTGTCCTGCAGGTTAGTGTCGAATGGCCAGAATCCGTACACATGCACTTCCTCACACAGTTCTAGCGCCGTGTTAATTAGCATAAACCCTGAGGAGAGGCGGATTGACTTCAGGCCACGACCCTTCCAGAAACGGTCCAGTGTCCGCAGGTAAATGGGGCTGAAGAACGCCACCGGCTGCTGGGGTCTGATTGGATGGAGGACTTTGAGAGTTTTGATGGACTGTCCAGTGCAGAATGTGTAGGCAAAGGCAGGAATAGCGAGGGAGGCGTTTCCATACACACTGACCCGCTCCACCAGCGGATCCGGATTCTGCTCCAGGTTTTTGAATCTACAGACACACAGATTGAAATAAACACACTTAATCACTACTGACAGAACATAGTAAATGTGTGTTTGCCGGTGAAAATGTTTATTTGGTAGGCCTATTGTTTTACAAAATGCTAACAATAATGGATATGTTTATAGCATTTAATAATGTTGTCTAATGCCAATGAATGTCTACAAACACGACTGTCTAATATATTAATATTAGACAGTGTTGGGGGTAACACATTACAAGTAATGTGAGTTACGTAA
>NW_015507585.1:2551-2925 GCF_001515645.1 Sinocyclocheilus grahami
GAGGGTTACAATACGTAACCAAGATGTTACTTTGTTTTCCCATGTATTGACTAGCAGCTCTCTGGTCCTCATGTTGAGAGAAATCAGGAGTAAATGCAGAGGCGTTGCGTGCACTGTGTGAGCATGATGATACTGTAGTTCTAGACTAAATGTCAACATGCTTTTACTCATCTCACTCACACAAAACAGAGTATTTCCACAAATTGAATTAAAATGGCGAAATGCAAACTCAGAATATGACATCCCATTTTATTAACCAATGTCTTTACTGCTGACCTTCGGTGATTCAATTCAACCATACTAATAAACAAAAATGACTTTAGATAACCATAACATTTGTGTTTCTTTCTTTTTTTTAATTATTGCTGAAGAGT
>NW_015507585.1:3029-4504 GCF_001515645.1 Sinocyclocheilus grahami
GTAGAGTGTAAATGATTATATTTATTAAAATTATGACATGGATGCAGCCTTTATTGGGACAATAAAGCCCTCATCCTTAGACCTACCTCTAACCCCGATATACCTCATTATTAACCACTCGTTATGCACATTGTTTCCACTTTTCTTCATTGAAAGCAAATGCCTTTCTGATCTGATATGTGATGGGAAAAGTGAGAAGAGCGAGTCTAGCAAAAGACGGAAAAATTAAATTCAGAGAGCTATAATTTGCATAAAGAACATAAAGCATTTTGAAGATACAAGATTGTAGCAAATCAGTTTCCCAAGGATATCAATTAAAGCACTGTTTTTGTTTTATAACCTGACAGATGAGCCAAATCATAACCATAGTGCATAAATTATATGTAATCAGAATACTTATTTAACAAATTTACAATGCAGTCTGAGCGGAACATGGTTATAGTGGGAAGAACACACACACTTTTATACATATAACTTCAAGAACCTTTTTCCACAATTGCAATTGAATAATGGATGTTAAAGGTTCTTCATGGAACCATTAAAGCACCTTTATTTTGAAGAGTGTATGTAGGGATGCCAGTAATGGCTAATGAATGTGCTAAACTTCAGTTAGATTAATTAAAAACAAGGATCCATCTCACTGAGAGCTTTAACTCTAAATCTTTAAATCCAAATCTAAAACGTCAATGTTAACTGAACTGGTGTTTATGGACACTGACCGAATCTGACTGGGGTTGATGGTTATCAGATCCGTCTTCAGCCCAACATCACTGTCATTAATCAACGCCAAATTAAACCTGAAACAGAGAGAGAAAACTTCATCTTAACAGGAAGCACGCATGATTACAGACGGATGTGTTGAGGGAGGCAAGGCATGATGGGATGTGTTTACCGTATGACGAAGTCTGCTCTGTCAATCTCAGATCCACAGCTGCTGTTCTTCAGGATCCCACCACTGCCAACCACAGCACACCGACCCAGACGACGACCACTCCAGGGGAAATCCTGCACACACACACACATACACACACTCTCTCTCACACACACACACACACACACTCTCTCTCTCACACCCACACACACACCCCCACACTCCAGGTGCTCTCTCTCACTCACACACACACCCCTCTGAGATACAGGTGCTGTCTCTCTCTCACACACACACACCTCTGAGATACAGGTGCTGTCTCTCTCTCACACACACACACACACCTCTGAGATACAGGTGCTGTCTCTCACACACACACCTTACACTCCATTCTGTGTGATTTATAAGCGTTTTGAATTACGGGGACACTGAAAATGTCCTCATAAATCATCTTCTCGTTGTAATACCTATGTCATACCCATGTTATTATACAAATTTGTGTCCCCATAAACCACATAAACATGCACACACTCTTTCTCACACACACACACTCTCTCTCTCTCACACACACACACACACACACACACACACACACACTCTCACACAC
>NW_015507585.1:5557-18622 GCF_001515645.1 Sinocyclocheilus grahami
TTTATTAGCATCCAGCAGCTTTATAAGTGTCATCTCTGTTAAAATGATCTCAGCATTCAAAGATTTATAGTTTGAACTGTTTTAACAGCTCGTCTCGTTAAACACACTGACTCTGAACAATAATGTTTTTTTTTAAAAGCTGCCACATTCATCTCATGAATCTAATCAGATATGAACACACAGAAATGATAAAGCCGCACACATTTTTTTCATGCTGATTGTAAGGAAACGTCTGCAGTGTCATGCGTCATGGATGAGTTAAATAAAGTAAAATGCGTTACTGAGATTTTAGAATAAGATTCTCTTGAAAGCATCAAATCTGTCAAAATATTCAAAGTACACATGAAAATGTGTTCGCAACCCATGTACCAATAGTTATCGTGAACATTTTAGGTTTCCGTGCACAATCTTACACTAACTACACTCTCAAAAATGATGAAGGGAATATTGTGTAGGGTCAGGATTATGTCGGTAGGGTTTCATGAATCTAACATCTAAGACAGTCTGCATCATTTGAGAAGATCTGAATATTTCTGTCTGCAATATCAAACTCGATCTTAAAATATAAAATAAATACTGCTGGAGCTTCGTCGAGAACTGAGCATATGATGCACCGTTTAAAGGAGGTAGTAGTTTTGTGATTTAAAGTAGTTCAGAGCATGTTTTAATGATGTTATTCTCTTCTGTTTTTAGCGCTGTGGCTGGATTATTGCCTGTTACTGAGCGTCACAGTCGAAAAATAACAGATGTTAGACGCATTGTGTTTAGTATTAAGGCTGCTTATGTTTTTAAATGATGTGTAGTATTTATAGTGAGTTTGTTTTATTTTATTGATGAGTTTTCTTTGTGGTAATAGACTGTGTTTTGCACGGTTACCGTTTACTTTAGATGTAATACTCTTGTTCTATCGTTGTGTGTATGTCGGAGCCAGACTGGCAGAGGAGAGATTAGGCCTCAAAGAAACTGGGTTAGTAGTGATGGTTTTAGGATTCTGACTGGTTGTTTGTCTCACTTGCATTGCATTGCACTGTTAATTACGTTGTGTATTTTTCTTTTGTAGGTTCTGTCTTGCCTCGTTGAAATTTTTTACCTTTATAGGTCATGCTATGACATTAACAGAGGAATGTGAGGCATCAAGTTGTTCCTGTGCTTCAACTTTCATCACTCACAACAACTTCACAAGTTTAGACAAAAGCATCTGCCAAAAGCAAAGAAGAGGCACAAACCTGTTCACCTCTCGCTCGGTTGTGTTTGATCTGTACGGGCAGCTCATGAAATCTGATAGCCCCCGCGTGAAGCTCTGCAGATTTACACTGAGAAAGAAACAAAGACATTGACACTTGCATTGCATTGCACTGTTAATTACGTTGTGTATTTTTCTTTTGTAGGTTCTGTCTTGCCTCGTTGAAATTTTTTACCTTTATAGGTCATGCTATGACATTAACAGAGGAATGTGAGGCATCAAGTTGTTCCTGTGCTTCAACTTTCATCACTCACAACAACTTCACAAGTTTAGACAAAAGCATCTGCCAAAAGCAAAGAAGAGGCACAAACCTGTTCACCTCTCGCTCGGTTGTGTTTGATCTGTACGGGCAGCTCATGAAATCTGATAGCCCCCGCGTGAAGCTCTGCAGATTTACACTGAGAAAGAAACAAAGACATTGAATGATGTTATCAGTGCTCTGAAACGGAAACGTCGCTGCTTCATCTTTGATTCTCACGCACCTTTTGGCCGGTTTGATAATGGAAAACCTGCGTCTGAGTTTAGCGCAGTGCATCTGCCGAAGAGCGTCCGTCATCCCGTCTCTGAAAGAACAACGTTTTCAAAGCCAGTGTGTCATATTTCAATTTGATTGAATTTCTAAGGCACTAAATGATCGGTCATAATCAAACTTTGCTGTCACACTCAATCTATACGGCATGCCTTCTGTTTAGAGTTGTTTATCCACTCAGAGCTCTTTTAGTGTAACTGTAGCTGCTGCTTCTCGTGTCAGATCTTGACTGATTTTGATCAAGTAAAGGTCAGAATAACGTCAGTAATATCTCCAGATGAACACTTACTGCACTGAAGCAGCTCAGCTTTACTTGATTCTCCATCAATCATGTTTTAGAGTCTCAAATCTGATCCTCAGGATCTTTTGAGGAGCGTTTGTTTCCAGAAGCTTTACTTTCACTGTTCCTCAGCGGAGGAATGATCTTCACAAGCCTCCAGAACATCTCACATCTTCTGAGGAGCCTTTATTTCTTCAGCTCTCAATCACTGCATTATATGTTTGGAGCATTTCACTCTCATCTCACTGAGACAGATTACTGGAGATATAGAGCGACCGCTGATATTCAGAGCATTTTCAGTATCAGCTGCACTGTTAGAAAGATCTCACTGATTTACATTACAAGCATCAGAATCTCAGAAATATCAGCATCTGCAGCAAATTCATATTTTTAGCTCTGAGTCTCTGAATGAAGCTGAGCTGTTTTTCCTCCATATTCTCACTGTATCAGATTATATGAGCCGTAAAAGCCTGATTTATCAGATACAATACAAAACAAAAACACATGAAATTTTGGGAAAATGCCAACTTATGTCAAGCAGATGACATGAGTATTAGAAACTGATGAGTTGATTTGCATACTTATACCGTCAGCACAGAGAAACGCTGATCATTGTATTTTATACTTAAGTGGTTGAGAATTATTTGCCTTTATATTTTTGTTTATTATAAAAAGAAACGACCAATTTAAAGAAATTTAAATGATTACAAAAACTGCCTACCAAGGTTTTGATGTATAGTGTGTTAAAACTGAGTAAGAACAAACCCCAAAAGAGTCTTCTGACCAAGTTGAAAGCAATCTGAAAAGCTTATAATGTAGGCCAGACTCGACTTACTTTACCTAACCTGAGAATAATAAATAATAAAGTTAAAGGTGTTAAGTACACACACGTAAACATGGTGCCCAGTGCGGGGTATTGATTGGTCGATTCCTGGCCACGGTAGAAACTGTAAAGACTGAATAAACCGTAGCAGAGAAATTGGACAATAAATTAGTAGAAGAGTGAAGAAAGCAGCCAAAACTACTGTTAATGTAAAACAAGACATATTTACTATAACATAATATAATTGAACAACTACCAATGAATCCTTATGAGTACTGAAATCGCAGCATTAACATTTGATTATATTGTATTCAGTTGTCAAATCAATGGAATTGTGTTTTCAATTTTAAGTAAAGCCACTGCATTAATCTTGTGTATGTACAAATTATTACATCCATGACAACACAAGTACAGTAACATGGCTGTACCAAATGTTTAATAAAATAAACAAGGTTCTACATAAAAAAAGTCTTAAAAAGAAACATCCTCTAACTTTTAACTACTTTTTTGGCTTACACTTTATTTTGATAGTCCACTTTAGACATTCTACTAACTTTGCAACTACATGTCAACTAATTCTCATTAATTTGCAACTACATGTCTACTAACCCTCAGAGTAGACTGTTAGGGTAGGTTTCGCGTTAGTAGAATAGGTTAACATATTCTTGCAAAGTTTCTAATAGTCAGTGTGTTGTATGTTGTGGACCCATCAAAATAAATTGTTGGCAGATATTAAGCAGACAGTCTACTAATACTCTAATGACTGCTAGTTGACACGTAGTTGCAAAGTTACTTACTGTTAGTAAATTGCCTAAAGTGGACTATCAAAATAAAGTGTTACCCTTTTTTGTCCAGCAAATTTCTTAAGGTGTAAATATCGGTATGGACACAACAAGATTCAACAAGACAAAACCCGATTTTTTAAAAAAAATTGTTTTTATGTTGGATGTACAGAAATGAATTGAGTCCCTGAACAAACAGGGTCAGTCTCAAAAGTAGCAGTCAGTATAGCCCCTTTCGCACCGCAGAGTTCTAGGAACTAAGTTACAGGAACTAACCAGTCATGTAGTTCCACAGGAACTTTAGGTTCCCCCAGCATTCAACAACGTAAACGACAAAAGGATGGAGGACACTGTGATCGGAGCTGTGTTTTTGATGTATATACTGGGTTTCGTGATAAAGGAGTCGGTATAGCCTACTGTAAACTTCTCCGTGAATAATAAACTGTTGTGTGTTTATCCAGCTTTTTAAAAATGGCAGGTGCCGGCGTTTTCCCACATGCGTTCGGCCAATTTAACGTACAGTTACGCAGAGGCGTAATTGAATTGTTGAATTGTTATGAATAAATATCACATTTGCAACTGGTCAGTGTTCAAAAAATGCTGAGAAATCTCTTCATGTTGCCCTGCAAGAGTGATTACTGATAAACTGTCTGAAAAAAAAGAAAGCCACATTTTAGAGAAGAAAAAAAATCACCCACTGACTTTCAAAGCTGCTACATCATAACGACTTTCTACTTCGAGGATCTTGATAGAAATGTAGTGGAGTGAAAAGTACAATATTTGTCTTTCAAATGTAGTGAAGTTAAAGTCATAAGTTCCCAGAAAAAAATAATACTCGAGTAAAGTACAGATACTCAAAAAGTGTACTTAAGTACAATACTCAAGTAAATGTACTTAGTTACTGTCCGCCTCTGCAATTACGTCACTGATAGTTCCTATAGCGCGGGTTTATGCTGCCTTCACATGCTATAGGAAATGTCCTATTTCCCACTTATGAAGTCGTGATTACGAGCTTGTCGTATTCAAGTGCTTTAATGTTGGAAAGAATAAAATGTAGCATCCCTTTGGTTGACTATCATGCTGGTCAGTGTTCAAAAAATGCTGAGAAATCTCTTCATGTTGCCCTGCAAGAGTGATTACTGATAAACTGTCTGAAAAAAAAGAAAGCCACATTTTAGAGAAGAAAAAAAATCACCCACTGACTTTCAAAGCTGCTACATCATAACGACTTTCTACTTCGAGGATCTTGATAGAAATGTAGTGGAGTGAAAAGTACAATATTTGTCTTTCAAATGTAGTGAAGTTAAAGTCATAAGTTCCCAGAAAAAAATAATACTCGAGTAAAGTACAGATACTCAAAAAGTGTACTTAAGTACAATACTCAAGTAAATGTACTTAGTTACTGTCCGCCTCTGCAATTACGTCACTGATAGTTCCTATAGCGCGGGTTTATGCTGCCTTCACATGCTATAGGAAATGTCCTATTTCCCACTTATGAAGTCGTGATTACGAGCTTGTCGTATTCAAGTGCTTTAATGTTGGAAAGAATAAAATGTAGCATCCCTTTGGTTGACTATCATAAACATTAACCGCGCTACACATGCAGTTTGCTGACAATTCTGAAATTACGGTCAAATACACGCTTATTTCACTGCTTATAAAACATACAATATGCTTCGAATGATTGTTCATATCTAGCCTATAAATACACTACTTTAGTGACAAGACAAAGGGATGTAGTTGTTGTGAGAACAGCATTGACAGCAGCAATGGCTGTCCCCTCCACCATGTTTAAAGATTACGACCCGGTAAACTCTGGTATCAAAATGATTTCAGAATTTCCCAGTAGAAAATACGACTTCAGAGGCGTTCACATCTGATTTACGATTAGGAAACTCGTATTTACGATAATTCCGATAGCACGTGAAGGCAGCATTAGACCCTACTCGGAAGTAGGAGCTCATTTAGTTCTCGTAAAAGGAGTTCCTAGAACTAAAATCGTTCCTAGTTCTTGCAGTGCAAGCGCGCGAGGATCCGGATACTTCCGCCAATAGTTCTAGGAACTATGAAAAGGTTCCTCCGATGCAAAAGGGGCTTATCTTGTGTGTCCAGCAGCTGCTTCAAATAGTACAGTGCATCTCATCCTCATGGATTGCACCGGATTTGCCAGTTCTTGCTGTGAGATGTTGCCCCACTCTCACACTAAAGCACTTGCAAGTTCTGGGTACATGTTCTGGCATTACAAGGATGATCCCCTGTCCTTCCTGTAGCTACGTCTTAGGCCTCCTTACATTACGGACACTGCAGTTTATTGCTTTGGCCACATCTACAGCAGGACTATGGCATGCTTACACAGGTAATCAAGAACTAAAATCTTTCTTCTGGTGTTTTACAGAATCAATAAAAAAGTCTCTTTACTGTCCTAAGTCACTGGAACTGTTTTGGGAATTTACGACTGGTTCTTCAGTCATGCACTGCGTGAGGAAAGTGAGCTGAGGGTATACAGGGACAGTGTGTATACAGATGCACCGCCGGCCTTTCAGTAGGAAACTCAGTAGCTACTGGCAACTGTATTTCAACTGTACTTCCTGCGACCGTAAGCAGCAATAACCGCGCTCGTTACAAATTAAAAAATTGCCGCTTCAAGAAGCTTTACGGCAGGGAAATCGAACGTTCATTGGCTTTCGCCTGCTGCGTCACAGATTGCGACATGCCGTGTTTCTGGTGAGGTGTGTTTGAATGAGAAATCGGGATAATAATCTGGATAATATTTTCTGCGATTAACAACTTAAATTCTCCGTGCTCTGTTCCTCACACAAAACTACTGTATTCCGCCAGAGAGGACTGTAACGCATCGTCATTTGGATTACTTTTGGTTGATATTTTTGCAATAAATAAATTATTGTGATTGCACTTATATGTCTGTCATGTTTTTCTTTATACTGTAATTTAAAAAAAAAAGAGATAGTTGTGGTTAAGTTTAGAGGTAGGAGTGGGATTAGCGACTATAAAAATACATTTTTAATGCTATATTGTTACTAAAATGGTATTTCGGTTTATTACGTTTTATATTCATGGTGGGTTTAGGTTTGGGGGTAGATTCCGAGGTCTAAAGATCTAAACTGCTTATCAATAAAATTATAAAAACACACTGATACAAATATCTTAATGATATAAGACATTTTGTACGTTTTTTTTAGCTAAAATACGTAGCAATTTTTACGTTTTAAGTGTTGTAATATGTCCAAATTGTACGTTTCAGCATCGATAATATATCTAAATTACGACCTATGCTCTCAATGTCAAATGCAGAAATGTTAATCCATGCGTTTATGACCTCGAGGTTAGATTATTGTAATGCTTTATTGGGTGTTTGTTATGCACGCTTAATAAACAAACTCCAGCGGGTCCAGAATGCAGCAGCTAGAGTTCTTACTAGAACCAGGAAGTATGAGCATATTAGCCCGGTTCTGTCAACACTGCACTGGCTCCCTATTAAACATCCTATAGATTTTAAAATCTTGCTTATTACTTATAAAGCCCTGAATGGTTTAGCACCTCAGTATTTGAACGAGCTCTTATTGCATTATAGTCCTCCACATCCGCTGCGTTCTCAAAACTCTGGCAATTTGATAATACCTAGAATATCAAAATCAACTGCGGGCGGCAGATCCTTTTCCTATTTAGCGCCCAAACTCTGGAATAATCTACCTAACATTGTTCGGGAGGCAGACACACTCTGTCAGTTTAAATCTAGATTAAAGACCCATCTCTTTAACTTGGCATACACATAATACTATTTCTACAATTAAAATCTGTTAAAGGATTGTTAGGCTGCATTAAAAACCGGGAACACTTCCCATAACATCTGATGTACTCGCTATATTATAAGAAGAATGGCATCTACGCTAATATTAGTCTGTCTCTTTCTTATTCTGAGGTCACCGTAGCCACCAGATCCAGTCTGTATTCAGATCAGATGGTGGATCAGCACCTAGAGAGGACCTCTACAGCCCTGAATGTCAGCGGAGACCAGGACAACTAGATGAGCCCCAGAGACAGATCCCCGCGGCATTTCTATATAAGCTGTATTCAGTATTATTCAGCAGCTTTTCAGCTTGCTTCGGCGCAAATTACCCTCCTCCATCCCCAGCTCCACCTTTTGCCACAGTCAGGACTTAGCTTTCTGATATTCCTTGCTAATCAGACTCCTTTATCTTGAATAAAGTGTTACACTTAAATATCATTGAGTACATTAATGATATCTGCCTTGTTCTGTTCTGTTAACCCTGGGGGGGTTATTATTGCTGCTCTCCCTGCTCATTCATGACAGGCTGCATGGATGGGCAGGGAGGTTTTTTGCCCAGAACAGAACCATACCGCCAAACCAAACTTTATGCTAAGTATCTATCATTTTGACGATAGTGGTCCTGACAGAACTATTTTCCTGTTGGACTCTGTAAAACTGCTTTGGCACAACCAGTATTGTATAAAGGTGACTTGACAAAAATGTAAGTGTTGTGCTTGTAAGTGCTACATAATAATACCTCCGTTTAAACAATGAGGCCAGGCTGGAATAACAGGTCTTGCTGCTTAGATGACTGATGCACCTAACTGCACCGAAGCAGAGGCTGAATTTGACAATGAGATCCATTATATTTAATTAGCATTGTTTAACAAGGCAAAGATAATTTATAGTAAAACATTACTGATAAGAAGTATGTTTTATACTTTTAAATATTTGGAAGACACATGAATAAAAGAGATTATGGGCTTTGGTAGACTTTGACTTTATAGTAGCTATATTAAGGAAATTTAAATATATGTAATGGTAAAAGAAGGAACTCTTGTATAGAGTACGAAATAAGATGAATTTGTGAATTTAAAGTACAAAAAGACTTAAAGGATGGACATTTGTAAGCAAATAAGTAAAATATAGAAATAATTTGATTTACTTCTCAGAAATTCTGGAAAACAATATAAGGACTCCTCTGGATACAAAGGTTTAATACTGGCTTGTTTTTTGAAAATAATGAACGCATGGAAAGTAATATAATGAATCAGAGGTAGAGTTTTGTGATGTGATATTTATGCAACAATTACTACATGGGTTTTTGTGTTAGAGTTTGTTATATTGTATAAGACAATGAAGGTAGCAGAGATTGTGTAAACGCACAAGAAGTGAGAATTAAACAAATAATTGCTTTGTTTTTAGAAAATATTCAACACAGAGGTTAAAAATCGGATGTTTACAAACTACAAATTTCTTCAAATCGATGGAGTGTTTTAACTTGTATACCAAGAGAACTGTAAGAAAACCCATCACCCCCAGATTCTAACTTCGTACCCAAAAGACACAAGGAAATGTCAGATGGCACAAGCTTTCCGTCTGAGCTGGAGAGAAGCCACACATTTCTATGAGGACCGACCTCAAGGGTGCTTGTTTGGAACACATGAAGAAACTAATGCATATGCAAATCCAAATTGGACTAATCCTTAATAATTAAGCAGAGCACAAAGTCTTGCTAACTGATGATACTGTCTATTGAAATCCTGGAAAAAAGGAAAACAATCCTGGGTGGAATATCACATGAATGAAACAGCCAATAAATTCATGAATGATGCACATATAAATGCACATATCATTGGTGAAGTTCTAAGAAATGAACAAAATGTGTGAACAATTGCACTCTGCAAAACATGTTACTCATATGTCAGGCTTTACAGGGATAGCTCACCTTCAGTTGCTGGTCCCCATTTACTTCTATAGCATGGGAACCCCCCCCCCACTATACAAGTCAAATGACGAGCAACGAGCAACTGAAGGATTGCTCTATATGATTTCTAGCTGTGCCTGTAGGTCCTGTGTTACAGGTTCAACCGGTGGGCAAAATAAAGGTTTTTACTTGGTTCTTTTCAACCGAGTCAAATGGTTCTAATCCAAAACTGTGTTGGAATAGTTAAAGTTTTCCCCAAGAATAAGACAGTAAATCCCTTCGGTTATTTTCTTGACTTGATTTGGGTGGCACCTCTTAAGTAACAGGATGCACAGCAGGGAAGTCAAGTAACAATGTGTTGCACAACTGATCCTTTGATATGAATGTTGATTCAGGAACACATCCTTTTGTAAATTGCAACGGTGAGGTTAAACTCATTGCACAGAAACCTGACTGCTGCTGAATATTTCTTATAAATGCACATCACCAGTGTCATTTAAAAACAAACACCATTGCATTCGAACAGAAGTGGGTTATTATAGCAGTGTTCTGATTTCCTGATCAAACAACATGAGAATCTCATTCATCCAGCTAACAGAAATATGTTCTAGGGACGTTTGGCTGACGTTCCCATTAAGTTACGAATGTTCTTCAGAATGTCCAGTCAAATCAATTTCATGTTGGACATTCGTTAGACATTCGATCTTTTCTTCAGCATTAATTTCTATGCAACCGCATAACAGTCATGGATCACGCAGATCACATTTAAAAGCATAATATCAAAATTAATAACATTATTATTTGATGATGTAATTGTTTTGAGTCCTCATGACGATCCCCACCTGGGCAGCCAAGTTAGGGAGTGTCTCAGAAGAGCAAAATCCACAATAAACTTGGTTAAATATGTGCATTATTCCATAAAAACACTAAAAACGTGATCTTTTTTCATGTGTAGTTTATGTTAGCAAATAGCTTAATAGATTAAGACAATTTTTAACTTTTATATGATTAATAGATCTGTTATAAATATGTAATTAAATGGAACATCTTAGTGGAATACATGTATTTAATTTTGTAGCTCAGATCACCTACAGTACATACATGCAGCATATAATACACAAATTAATTTTTTTATAAAGAGTTTGCATCTTTTGCTGATGCATGCAGTGCCACAAGGAGTTCTCATGCCTTTTAGAGGTCTTTCTTTTCCAATCTCTCGTCACTCAGTTGATCTGTGTAAAATATTTGTAAGTAAAGAATGCCTCTCATCATCTAAATCAAAAGTCTGTTTCTGTTGAATGGGTTTGAAGATTCAAACTTGAAATGAAAATGTATTTGAGGGCAAGCATGCACGCACGCATAACCCCGCCCTTCTCGAAACTCGCCCTGTAAACCAGTTTATTGGAAGACCTTGTCATTTGCATTGTGCAAATTTGTCAGTGAAAATGCTTTTCGTTTATTTGACATCTGATAGGAAAAGTCCTATAGACGTATTGCAGAGCAAACACTCTAAATTGCTACCCAAATGAATAGGTGGATAAAAAAAATCCACGTCCAGGCACTCGTAACAGGATCCACCTTTTATTTTGAACATTTTGTTTCCTTTCTGGAGCACCCATATATACAGTTACGCCTGCGAGTTGGCTATGCATCCTTGGTCAAGATTTCTATTTGATTATAATTAAAAAAATACGTCTAGCAGTAAATGCAGACGTCAAATAGACGTCTCTGTGATTAAATTAGTTTTTGTGTGACTTTCAGACTGGTGTTGAGAGGATTTCCTCTAGGTAGAATTATTTTTTTAATTGTTTTATCACAAAGAAAGAGAGCAAAGAACATTTCACTGAGCACGTTTACATGCACACCAGTAAGCTGATAACTCACAAATATCAGCTTATTAAAATAACCAGTTTTCCCCGTTTACATGCACACCAGTAACCTGACAATGCAAGTAAGTTGCGTTTACATGACAGGTTATTTCCCAGTAGTGACGTCAAAATATAATAATTTGTGTTTCTGACTCTGAGTATTCCATACATTTGTCAGTTGTGAAGTTGAAATTAAGCTTGCAACATGTCGGGAAACTTACAGCTCATATATTATCCTCTCATGCAGTTATAAACGCAGCATTGTGACTGAACCACTTCTACTTCTGCTGCACGAGATGAGAACACATTTTTATAATTTTCTGAGTCATGAGTCATAAGCGCATCTAGACCGAGCAACCTTCTAAAAAATACGTCTAGCAGTAAATGCAGACGTCAAATAGACGTCTCTGTGATTAAATTAGTTTTTGTGTGACTTTCAGACTGGTGTTGAGAGGATTTCCTCTAGGTAGAATTATTTTTTTAATTGTTTTATCACAAAGAAAGAGAGCAAAGAACATTTCACTGAGCACGTTTACATGCTCACCAGTAAGCTGATAACTCACAAATATCAGCTTATTAAAATAACCAGTTTTCCCCGTTTACATGCACACCAGTAACCTGACAATGCAAGTAAGTTGCGTTTACATGACAGGTTATTTCCCAGTAGTGACGTCAAAATATAATAATTTGTGTTTCTGACTCTGAGTATTCCATACATTTGTCAGTTGTGAAGTTGAAATTAAGCTTGCAACATGTCGGGAAACTTACAGCTCATATATTATCCTCTCATGCAGTTATAAACGCAGCATTGTGACTGAACCACTTCTACTTCTGCTGCACGAGATGAGAACACATTTTTATAATTTTATGAGTCATGAGTCATAAGCGCATCTAGACCGAGCAACCTTCTTGCAGTAAAGAAAGAAGGGAATATATCACTCTCTCACTGCTTTTGTGTTATATATTTCCTTCTTTCTTTACTGCAAGAAGTTTGCTCGGTCTAGATGCGCTTAAATCTGCACTAACAAAGCGTTCCTGTCACGTATCACACATGCGCACTTCAATAAGCCAACAGAAAGCGGGTTATTGCGTTTACATGGCGTACGAAATCGGAGTAAGAGGCAAAAAACTACCTGTTGCGACCGGTTTATGCTCACGCCGTTTATGACCTTACTCCGATAAAAGAAAACGGGTTACCGCGTTTACATGACCAAGTGCATTATCGGCTTATTAAGCATAATCGGTTTAAGAACATGCATGTAAACGGACTTCAGTCTAGCAGGGAGTTTAAGCACTCTCAAAACAAAACAAAACAAAACAAATCACTGAGGCTGCCGACACTGTGAAATTAATCTCTTACTTTGCACACATATCTTCACTTTGTTGTTTATGATGAGCTCATGAGAGAGAATTCACAAAAGAGCAGAATTCAGTCAGCGAGCAGGCGCACTGAACAAAACTCTGACGTTTCAGCGATCACTCATCTGATTGGCCATTGCGTTCGACACTATAGATCATGACATACTCATAAATCGATTACAAAACTATACAGGTATTCAAGGGCAGGCTTTAAGATGGTTTAGATCCTACCTGTCCGATCGCTACCATTTTGTTCATTTAAATGGGGAGTCATCTCAATTATCACCAGTAAAACATGGAGTGCCACAAGGATCTGTCCTAGGTCCTCTGCTATTTTCGATATACATGTTGCCCCTTGGTAATATTATTAGGAAATACGGGATTAGTTTCCACTGTTATGCCGATGATACTCAACTATATATCTCAACAAGACCAGATGAAACTTCTAAATTATCTAAGCTAAC
>NW_015507585.1:19193-30622 GCF_001515645.1 Sinocyclocheilus grahami
GTGTGTGTGTGTGTGTGAGAGAGAGAGTGTGTGTGTGTGAGTGAGAGAGTGTGTGTGTGTGAGTAAGAGAGAGTGTGTGTGACAGAGAGAGAGAGAGAGTGTGTGTGTGTGTGTGTGTGTGTGTGAGAGAGTGTGTGTGTGTGTGTGGTCGAGGGCAAGCATGCACGCACGCATAACCCCGCCCTTCTCGAAACTCGCCCTGTAAACCAGTTTATTGGAAGACCTTGTCATTTGCATTGTGCAAATTTGTCAGTGAAAATGCTTTTCGTTTATTTGACATCTGATAGGAAAAGTCCTATAGACGTATTGCAGAGCAAACACTCTAAATTGCTACCCAAATGAATAGGTGGATAAAAAAAATCCACGTCCAGGCACTCGTAACAGGATCCACCTTTTATTTTGAACATTTTGTTTCCTTTCTGGAGCACCCATATATACAGTTACGCCTGCGAGTTGGCTATGCATCCTTGGTCAAGATTTCTATTTGATTATAATTTAAAAAATACGTCTAGCAGTAAATGCAGACGTCAAATAGACGTCTCTGTGATTAAATTAGTTTTTGTGTGACTTTCAGACTGGTGTTGAGAGGATTTCCTCTAGGTAGAATTATTTTTTTAATTGTTTTATCACAAAGAAAGAGAGCAAAGAACATTTCACTGAGCACGTTTACATGCACACCAGTAAGCTGATAACTCACAAATATCAGCTTATTAAAATAACCAGTTTTCCCCGTTTACATGCACACCAGTAACCTGACAATGCAAGTAAGTTGCGTTTACATGACAGGTTATTTCCCAGTAGTGACGTCAAAATATAATCATTTGTGTTTCTGACTCTGAGTATTCCATACATTTGTCAGTTGTGATGTTGAAATTAAGCTTGCAACATGTCGGGAAACTTACAGCTCATATATTATCCTCTCATGCAGTTATAAACGCAGCATTGTGACTGAACCACTTCTACTTCTGCTGCACGAGATGAGAACACATTTTTATAATTTTATGAGTCATGAGTCATAAGCGCATCTAGACCGAGCAACCTTCTTGCAGTAAAGAAAGAAGGGAATATATCACTCTCTCACTGCTTTTGTGTTATATATTTCCTTCTTTCTTTACTGCAAGAAGTTTGCTCGGTCTAGATGCGCTTAAATCTGCACTAACAAAGCGTTCCTGTCACGTATCACACATGCGCACTTCAATAAGCCAACAGAAAGCGGGTTATTGCGTTTACATGGCGTACGAAATCGGAGTAAGAGGCAAAAAACTACCTGTTGCGACCGGTTTATGCTCACGCCGTTTATGACCTTACTCCGATAAAAGAAAACGGGTTACCGCGTTTACATGACCAAGTGCATTATCGGCTTATTAAGCATAATCGGTTTAAGAACATGCATGTAAACGGACTTCAGTCTAGCAGGGAGTTTAAGCACTCTCAAAACAAAACAAAACAAAACAAATCACTGAGGCTGCCGACACTGTGAAATTAATCTCTTACTTTGCACACATATCTTCACTTTGTTGTTTATGATGAGCTCATGAGAGAGAATTCACAAAAGAGCAGAATTCAGTCAGCGAGCAGGCGGACTGAACAAAACTCTGACGTTTCAGCGATCACTCATCTGATTGGCCATTGCGTTCGACACTATAGATCATGACATACTCATAGATCGATTACAAGAGCAGAATTCAGTCAGCGAGCAGGCGCACTGAACAAAACTCTGACGTTTCAGCGATCACTCATCTGATTGGCCATTGCGTTCGACACTATAGATCATGACATACTCATAAATCGATTACAGATGGTTTAGATCCTACCTGTCCGATCGCTACCATTTTGTTCATTTAAATGGGGAGTCATCTCAATTATCACCAGTAAAACATGGAGTGCCACAAGGATCTGTCCTAGGTCCTCTGCTATTTTCGATATACATGTTGCCCCTTGGTAATATTATTAGGAAATACGGGATTAGTTTCCACTGTTATGCCGATGATACTCAACTATATATCTCAACAAGACCAGATGAAACTTCTAAATTATCTAAGCTAACAGAGTGTGTTAAAAATTTTAAAGATTGGATGACCAATAATTAAATTTGGATAAGACAGAGATATCACTTATTGGACCAAAAGACAGTACACAGAATCTCGTGGATTACAATTTGCAACTAGACGGATGCACGGTTACCTCCTCTACAGTCAAAAATCTGGGTGTTATATTAGATAGCAACTTGTCTTTTGAAAATCATATTTCCCATGTTACAAAAACAGCATTAGAAACATTGCCAAGTTACGAAACATGATACCTGTGCATTCATGACCTCTAGACTGGACTACTGTAATGCACTGCTAGCTGGTTGTCCTGCATCTTCAATAAACAAGCTACAGATAGTCCAAAATGCAGCGGCTAGAGTCCTTACCAGGTCAAGAAAATATGATCATATTACCCCAATTTTACAGTCTCTGCACTGGCTACCTGTTAAGTTCCGTATCAGTTACAAAATATTATTACTTGCCTATAAGGCCCTTAATGGGTTAGCTCCTGCGTACCTAACTAGTCTTCTACCACGCTACAATCCATCACGCTCCCTAAGGTCGCAAAATTCTGGACTTTTGGTAGTACCTAGGATAGCAAAGTCCACTAAAGGAGGTAGAGCTTTTTCGCATTTGGCTCCCAAACTCTGGAATAGCCTTCCTGATAACGTTCGGGGTTCAGACACACTCTCTCTGTTTAAATCTAGATTAAAGACACATCTCTTTGGCCAAGCATTCAAATAATGCATCTCATAATCTTTTACTGCAGTTATATCTGATCAAATGCACATTATTATTCTTTAGTTTGGGTTAAACAAATCATTTTTGCTTGTTTGGAACAGCAGCTCCTCATTACATTTCCTCATTTAAATACTTTTTTGTTCCAAATCAAAGTTTGTAATGTTGTCAATCATCTCTGATTGATTTGGTTCATGGCGTGTAACTCTTAAACAAAGACATTTTTAAAAACCTTATGGGAAAAATTAATTGGAAAAATACTAAACAACATACAGAACTACCACATTTTGCTATAAGTGTGATTGCATCATATAATAATTGCTGTTAATAGTGTTTGTTTGATTACGTCTTGAATTGATTTTTCTGCCACATGTACATTGACTGACAGTCACCACTGATAAACTACCACTAAATATTGTAGAAACTTAATTTGCTGTAAAGTTGCTTTGCAACAGTTTGTATCGTGAGAAGCGCTATACAAATAAACTTGAATTGAATTGAATCAGTAATTTTTCTCTTACCTCCTCCTAGGAGCATGACAATGTGCAACACCGCTTGATCTCTGGCTCCCATCCATTTGATACGTTTAGGCTGACCCTGGATCTGTACAGAAAAGATTTTTAACATTTTACTCTCAGAATTGTCCAGATTTTGATTTTGGTTTCATAAATTTAATATAGAAGATAAAATGTCTATATGAAGGTACTTTACCCTTTTCTTAACTGACACATAAACATTGTTGTTTTCGACTTTCACCTGTCAAGAAAAACAACAGATTAAATCAGTTAAATATGTTAGCATGTACACTACCAGTCAAAAGTTTGGATTAATAGAAGAGTACATTTAGAAACATACTCAATTAGAGACAAACCCCATTTTCACCTTTTCTGGGTGTAAAGACTTTACTTTTGTTTATTTAATGCTTTTGTTTTTGCACACTGGGACAGGTTGAAAATAATTTATTAGAAAACGAATGTTTCTACGGTTACAGGCTTCTTGAAATTGACAAAAGCATGCAAAAACAAAAGAAAACTCTTTACGTGCATGCAGGGCAATGTCTTCCAGATGTGGAAGGTCTACCCACACAGTCCATGCATTCAATCGAAGTAAGCAAGCACATAGAAAAGTTACAAAATGGCATGACACAAGAGAACAGCTACTCCAGCTTTCTCAATCTATACTTTGGTCCATTGGTCAGGTTCTCTTCGGCATGTATTCTTCTCTCCACAAGACCGGCAAAAGTCTGAAAGATAATCTTTTGACAATGTGGATATGAATATGTGACAGGTATAAAATGATCCTTTTATGGGAAATTCTTAAAATTTGCAGACTTTATAACTACAGTGATTAATACAATATAAAAGCATAAATGGAAATAGGTGGGTCTACAATAGAATGTTGAGAACTAACAGATGAACAGAATAATTTATTGCTCATGCATATTTCTCACTTTGTGTACCAATTTATGTTCCAAATCAGTGGCAGCTGGTGAAATATTTTCTAGGTAGGGCACCACATCCATAAATTTTAGCATACATCCCGGTATGCTTTTTTCCCATTATAACAAAAGGAGAAGTAGTAAGACTTGAAACATTTTAAATAAAGATGATTATCTTACCAAGGTAAAGATTGAGGATGGTTCCCACAAAACAATTTTCTGCAAGCTTTTTTCCAAGATAATAATAATAAAAGATAATAATTTCCTGAAAATGTTATATTCTTTTTGTTGTTTTAATTTTGATAATCCATTGCATATTAAAATGGTACTAAAACCATCACTTTATTTTTGGTACAAAACTACAAAAAAAAAAAAGTTGTATATTTGTTTCATGTAGTTTAGTTGTATATAAAGTTTATTCAAATTAGAAAGTACATCTAAAATGTACATGTTATAATTAGAATTCATTTAAATAGAATTTAACACTATTTGCTCAGTTTCTTTTTGATTGACAATAAAACCAAAAGCTGAAGATGTTCTGTGGTGCACCATTCGTCAGTGTTTGTATAAGGATTGTAATCAATAATCATAAAATTAAAAAAAAATCAATTTAGTGTTATGCATATGTTATGATATTCATGCAGTACGTAAGTCATAATCTTAAGTTTACTGGGTTTTACACGATTCTTTGATTCTTTTGTGTGGGTTTAAAGGGATAGTTCACCCAAAAATGAAAATGACCCCATGATTTACTCACCCTCGAGCCATCCTAGCTGTGTATGACTTTCTTCGTTCAGACGAATCCAATCGTAGTTCTATTAAAAAACGTCCTGGCTCTTCCAAGCTTTATAATGGCAGTGAATGGGTGTTATTTTGCAGTAGTCCAAAAGAAGTCTAATAAAGCGCATCCATCCATCATTAAAAGTGCCTCACACGGCTCCGGAGGTGAATAAAGTGTAGAGGCAGGAGAATGTTTGAAGTCCCGTGAAAGGGCCTTTAAGTCAAAAGTGAAGGCTCTCGGAGCGCGCACACAAAAAACTGCCCGTCAACGTGCAAACGTCTGAACTTGAATTTCCTTTCGTGGCAAACTGCACTTATAATAAGTGCAACTGCACCAAGCGCATCACACTCTATTACTCGACCATTCGTCCATGCTTCTTTTTCGCTCCAACGGTTTCCCACTAAAAGCGGCACGGATATATTTGCTTATTAGGCCTTTTTCTATGTAAACAATTTAGAAAAAGTTCAATCAATTCAGACTTGACTGAACTATTCGCATTTTATATCATCACCACAATGTGTATTGTCATATCACCCAACTCTAACATGCAGTAATGCTTTAAACACATTTGACAACAACCGATTAACTATCAAAACTGATTGGCTAACGCTATTTTTTTCCCCTTGTTGGTGCTCTTTTATTCTATTTGGTGATATCCTGTTATGGGCTGTTTCTCTGCAGCAGGGACTGGAGCACTCGTCAGGATAGAAGGAGAAATGGACGGGGCAAAATACAGTCAAATTCTTGAGGAAAATCTGCTGCCCTCTGCCAGAAAGTTGTCAATGGGAAGAAGGTGTACCTTCCAACATGACAATGACCCAACGCACACAGCAGAACTGACACACAGTGATTAAAGGAGAAAAAGCTGAATGTCCTTGCATGGCCTCGTCAGAGTCCAGACTTAAACCCCACTGAACATCTGTGACTGCAGTCCACAAACACACCATCAGATTGAAAAGGTGCTTCAACAAAATACTGACACAAGAAGCTGATCCTTTTCCCATCTCACTGATTCTGGTTTTTATTTATTTATTTTCTCTGACATGTTGGTATTTTATCTTTCACTTGGATGTTATAAGTTGCATAAAACAAGAACTGTGTCCGTCTTCATTTCAGGCTGCAAAGCAACAAAATGTGATTATTTTAAAGGGGGCTCATTCTTTTCTAAACCCGCTGTATATTCGATCCGGTCGCTGTGAGAAACTCGCTGCTTCGCCGTTCACCACGACATTACAGCAGCAAACTAATCATTCACTTGTTTTACAGCTCTAAAGTCCACCAAAAACTCCCTGAAAAACACTGTATTACACAATTCTGAGAAATACTGTAACTTGTTTCAACCCAGTGCTAAAAACACTAATAAACAGGCCAGGGAAGGATCCGAACCGAAATGCGCAGAAACACTGCATGCATTTTTTGTGTTTAGTAGAAGAAAACACTTTATTGTAACAGTTTGATTCTTTCTATAACCAAGACATGAAACGTTTAAATAAATGATTCCATATCCTATATATTTTACTATGCGTGTAGATGTTAGCGTGTGTCTGAGGAGCAGGGCTGCAGGTGCAGTGTCAGCGCCCCCTGACTGTGGAGCTGCAGAAGCCGCACAAACTCCTCCGGCATTTTGTGCATGCGCTTGCTTGGTCTTTTTAGGTCGTAATAGTGGTACGGAACGGGATTGTCCTGCATGTTGGTGTCAAACGGCCAGAATCCGTACACATGCACGTCCTCACACAGTTCCAGCGCCGTGTTAATTAGCATAAACCCCGAGGAGAGGCGGCGTGGCTTCAGGCCACGCCTCTTCCAGAAACCGCCCAGGGTCTGCAGGTAATACGGGCTGAAGAACGCCATCGGCTGCTGGGGTCTGGTTGGATGGAGGACATTGAGAGCTCTGACTGACAGTTCAGTGCAGAATGTGTAGGCAAAGGCGGGCATAACGAGGGAGGCGTTTCCGTACACACTGACCCGCTCCACTAGCAGATCCGGATCCTCCTCCAGGTTTTTGTATCTACAGACACAAACACAGAGAGTTTCTAATAAACACTCTAAATATCTACTGACAGAGCACAAGATAATCAAGCACAGCGAAAAGGTTTACTTGCTAAGCCTATCATTTTACAAAACGTAGCAATGGACAATATATGACCCTGGAGCACAAAACCAGTCATAAGGGTCCATTTTTTAAAAATTGTGATTTATGCATCATCTGAAAGCTGAATAAATTACCTTTCCATTGATGTATGGTTTGTTAGAATCTGACAATATTTGGCCATGCTTCCCCAGTGCTCTCATTTGAAGCTTTGGTTTTATTTTACAACAAGACAGATGAGCCAAATCATGTGCCAGTGAAACATGCGCACAGCCTTTTTTAGAATTTTGTGTTTGAAATTCCATATTCTGTTTATTTCTGTGCTTTGCTGTTAAAAGAGTAATTAGCTGGTGATTTACTTATTGTAGACTTGATGTCAGTAGACCGTAGGGTTGGGTATCGTTTGAATTTTAACAATTCCAATTCTACTTATCGTTCCCAGTTTCAATTCCAATGTGGTTAAAAAAATGAAGTTAAAATTTTAGACATCAAACATATTTATTCTGTCTCTTTTTGCAAAACATTTAGTTGCAGTTGAATATCGTGAGCAAAAATCAACAGGCTACATAAAAACTGTGATTTATGCATCATCTGAAAGCTGAATAAATTACCTTTCCATTGATGTATGGTTTGTTAGAATCTGACAATATTTGGCCGAGATACAACTATTTGAAAATCTGGAATCTGAGGGTGCAAAGAAATCTAAATATTGAGAAAATCATCTTTAAAGTTGTTCAAATGAAGTTCTTAGCAATGCATATTACTAATCAAACATTAAGTTTTGATGTATTTATGGTAGGAGATTTACTAAATATCTTCATGGAACATGATCTGTATCATTTGTATCAATGTATTGTTGGCTATTGCTACAAATATACCCCAGCGACTTAACAATGCAGGCTCACATATGCATTTAATAATCTTGTTTTACATTAATGTCTACAAACACAACATTTTTGAAAATTAATTTGTGTGCTAATACTAGACTAGTGTCGGCACCACGAGCGTGCTTGATGATTGTTCGACTGCGACTATTGTAAATGTGGTCATGTTTAACCGTGCAACATTATGAGAACTAGTTTAAACAATGCTACTTATCAGAGAACAGATTTATTAACATGCTTGTTTTGTTTTTTTAAATGCTTACAAATGAGCAGAATTGCAATTACAGAAGACTTCACTGTAAAAAAGTTGTAAACAAAAGATTATTGGAGGATGTTTTACAAGAAAATACTATTTTAAATGTCACATTCAATTCAATGTTACTTGACGATTCTTGCCATTGAATTATTTGTGAAAAGTGAAAATTGTTTCACAGTAAATTGTTACGCTCTAAATTGACAAAAAGCTCCTTTTCTTTCAGGTGCATCGAGCCAAGGAGATACTTGAACATAAACAGAAAAGGTAGCTGGTTGCACACTGAGTCCAATGAAGACTGAAGAGGTCTAGAAAAACAGAACTTATTATATAAATTGCATATTGCAAAAAAGTGCAAAGTGCATGCAAGTTCAGCTATCTTTTCTGTTTGTGTTCACAAGAAATCCAGAACATACCATCAACAAAAGCCTGTTTTTAATCACACAAAGCCTGTCAAGAAAAGGTCACGGCATGCCTCTCCATCATTAAAAGGAAAACAGATTTGCATAAAGAAAATTATACATACTGTATTTTAGGACTATTACTGTAACCAAAAAACAGAAACATGTTTGGAGAACCAGTTAAACCATGTGTCGAATGCTTCCCCAGTGCTCTCATTTAAAGCTTTGGTTTTATTTTACAACAAGACAGATGAGCCAAATCATGTGCCAGTGAAACATGCGCACAGCCTTTTTTAAAATTTTGTGTTTGAAATTCCATATTCTGTTTATTTCTGTGCTTTGCTGTTAAAAGAGTAATTAGCTGGTGATTTACTTATTGTAGACTTGATGTCAGTAGACCGTAGGGTTGGGTATCGTTTGAATTTTAACAATTCCAATTCTACTTATCGTTCCCAGTTTCAATTCCAATGTGGTTAAAAAAATGAAGTTAAAATTTTAGACATCAAACATATTTATTCTGTCTCTTTTTGCAAAACATTTAGTTGCAGTTGAATATCGTGAGCAAAAATCAACAGGCTACATAAAAACTGGACTCTTTAAGAGCCATTTGTGCGCAGAATAGAACTGCACGAATTAAAGGGGTCATATGACGCGATTTCAAGTTGTTCTTTCTCTTTGGAGTGTTACAAGCTGATTGTGAATAGATAAGATCCCTGAAGTTGCAAAGACTAAAGTCTCAAAACCAAAGAGATATTCTTTATCAAAGTTAAGACTCTGCCACGCCCCCCTAAAACGGCTCGTTCTAACACGCCCCCACATATCTACCTCACTATGTGGAAATATTAGCATAATGCACCCAAATGTGCACGCAGAGAAAGAAGGCGTGGTTTCAGTAACCGCAGTTAGTGTTGAAGCAGCATGTCAGAGAGACGCTGTGTGTTTCTAGGCGAAAGCAAAAGCACTTTATTTGGCCTTCCAGAAGTAGATGCATTTAGGAATCATTAAGATTACTTACAACAGAACAGCAACGCATTTTATGGACGACCGTTTCGTGAACCTAGGAGAGGAGGTCATTCTGACTTTGCTATGACAATCTGGCGCTTCTGAATCAGCTACTGTTTTGTTATTATTTTAAGTATTTGCTATTGACTGTTCAAATGCGGAGTTTTGCGCATCGTGTGTGTGTGTGTGAGTGAGTGAGAAAGTGAGAGAGAGAGAGGGGGTAACATCACAGTGGAGTCAGCTGTCTTAACCGTGGCTTGTGTACTGCAAACACATACCAGCTTCATCACTGTGTCTGTCACGCGGCTCTGTTCCCCTTTCGGGCTCTGTCTTTACATTTATTTTGAAAGCTGAAGTGATTATAGTACGGGGCGTTATATTTCCGACGAGTGCTTGCGGTGTTCAGCCAATCACAATGCACTGGGTCAGCTGGCCAATCAGAGCAGACTGCGCTTGTCAGAAGGAGGGGCTTTGTAGAAAACGAAGCGTTTGAGAGAGGCGGGGCATAGAGGACCTACAATAATCTACAGTATTTGAAAAATAATGTGTTTTTTGAACATTAAAGCATGTCAACATATTCTGTTACATCAAATAATGATCTTTAAAAAAGCATCATATGACCCCTTTAAAGATTTATTTTTTAATGGAGGTTATGGTTCTCTCACGATTCTGAAGAAAAAGCATTAGACAACTAAACAAAATCACATGTAATTTATGAATGAATGACTCAATGACTCAAGATTTACTTGTTTCATTACTGGATGAATCAGTGTTTTGAATGAATCTCTTGAATGAATGAATCAAAGACAAATAAATTTTTAACAGTCATTTTTCACTATCTACTGGCGCAACAACGTAATCGATAAATCTTTATATGAAGCATCAAATTACATCCAAAAGGTGATTTACTCACTATTGTACACATCAGAGTTTATATCTGTTTTACTACAGTAACCATGGTTTAACTATGGTGTTTGTAGTAAAACCATAATAACCACAAAATTAACCATGGTTTTCTACAACATTTGCAGTAAAACCATAGTAACTCAACCATAGCTTAACTGTGTTATACCTTGGGAGAGATAATTAACCTGCTTTCTTTCTCTCCCGAAAATTAAAAGAATGGATTTTGTTGTCACTGTGCAGTCAAACTAGTTACCATAAGCTCATATATCAAGATATTTAGGAGGCTCATGCATGAAGTTAATTTATTAAAACTTTAGTAATGATCCGTTTCTACAGTTATATTATTATCATCTTTATATTATTATTATTTTTCCATTATCGTAATATTGTAATCATTATTCTCAACTGCCAGCTTGGAAATGTGTGTTTTTCTTTTTATTCATTTTTTTTATTTGATTTTTTTAAAATTTTAACTAAAGTGTATTCATTCATATTTATACGTTTAGGCACTTTAATAAATGTGACTATTATCACCTTAAAATAGTTTCATTCTTTCTGTTCGATATGACTATTTTTTTGTGTATTGGACTGTATTCTTTATTTTTTTCAAACATTCATTTGTAATTAATATTAAGTAGATTTTTGAATAAGTATATTGGTTGAGCAGCGATCGAGGCCTTTGTAAATTACTGTAGATACACTTGTGACCTCATTACATTAGTATTACTGCGCTACTGCGTCTGTGTTGCTTGACAACCACTTTGTTATCAGAACTACATTGCTGTGTGAAAAACAACAACATATATATATATATATATATATATATACACATACATGTATACACACACACACACACATAGAGACACACACACACGCACACACACACACAGACACACACACACACACA
>NW_015507585.1:32276-49540 GCF_001515645.1 Sinocyclocheilus grahami
CACACACACACAGACACACACTCACTATTCGGGAAGTCTCAGGAAGCTGTGGTTTAAAATCAACAGCTACCTGTTCTAAATTCACTGTAAAGTAAAGCATGGTTTTACACTATATTGCACAATATATTGCTTCATAGAACCGGCTCAAAAGAGTCATTATTTTATAAGAAAAGGGAGTGTTTCATTAATCTAGATTCATATTGAATTCTGTGTTATACAGCATTAGCTTATAATCTTTATTTCCTTTGCCAGTTAAACTAGTAAAGAGAAATTAGTCAAGTCAAAGGCCATTAGTAAATATACAATGAATATATGGTATATCTCTCTTTTCGCTTCTAAAATCTTTTTTGCATAAGGACCTGTCTAAATTACTCTCACATGAAAAGAAGAATGATAGAACCTGAAGAAAAGTGAGTTCTGCAATTCAAGTGCATTAGTGGTAAGTACATTTCTAACTTCTGTCAAACACATTTCAGTGTAACTTACTAAATACAATTGTTTGATCTTTAGTCACATACTGTTCCAAACCTGTTTTGCTTGATTTCCGTGGAACACAAAAGGTGAACTTCTGCTCTTTCCATGTAATGGCATTCAATAAAGCCCATAATTTTCAAGCTTTTACAGGTATGACAAATCATCATAGAATTAGTACGTATGACTCATGTGCTGAATTCCAAGCCTTTTGAAACGACATGATAACTTTGGGTGAGAAAAACCTTTGCTTGTTTATCTGTCTGGGTGCTTCTCAGTTCCTCATTATTTGTACATTCTTCTTTTCTTTCCTTGCTTCCTAGCTCCTCCCTCTTAAGGTGCGAGAAAGGAAACGAGGACAGATTAAATGTTTTTGTAAATTAAAATATTCTCTCACACACAAATGTAACTTGAAAATGCCTTTGCGGAGGTACTCGAGTACGCGTTACAGATCTGCTGTCATGTTCTGAGCTTGAAAACGATTGAATGCAGGGTTCAGATAGCACAGATACGTCTGCAAAAGATCTGGAAAGCATCTGCTGTGTGCAAACATCTGATAGACGTCTTTAAGATGTCAGTTTTACATTCATTCTAAATCATAATCATCTTAAAGACATCTTCTAAACGTCTATTTGACATCTGATAGGAAACGTCCTATAGTCGTACTGCAGACGTGAAGTGGGTTTCTGAAAATTATGCATGTATTTTGGCTGTCGGAATAATGTAAGTAATACAGTATTTTAAACGGGTCGCATTTAAGCTTACACATAGGTTTTTCTGAAAAACTAGTCTGCACATTTTGGGATATCGCACAAGAATAAAATCTCCAAAATGTAACTCATACAGTCGCTTAGGTGGATACATTTTTCAACAAAATAAAATGCACATAAACTGTGATAGAAAGATATTGACAAAAGATGTGCATTAAAAAAGTTTGTGACAGAACGAAACAGCGTTAAGGATTGGGGGTGGAGATGAGGTAGCGCAAAAAAAAACCTTGTGTGTTAATGCGCAGACTAGTATATAAATATTGTATATAATTTCCGCATATCAGGGAGCCATTTAAAGCCAGAGTATTTAAATCTCTTTTGAATGAGCGCTCGCTGTTCACTTTCACTTTCGATTTCGCAATCACGAGCGCTCTGTGTAAAGGAAGATCAGATATTTGTCAATGAGCTCAGGATCTGTTGAGCAGCAAATAATCCTCCAGCATTGTCACTCATCTCTCTCGACCCGTGATCAGTCAAATCTGACTCCTGCAGCTCGTGTTGGATGCAGGGTTGTCAAGTCCTTGTCTTTTCCATGGACTTCCATGGAAAATATGTATTTTAGGAATGGAAATTACATATTGTCATATGATCACGAGTGCCTTAATAACCAATCACATTACAGCCTTGACGTCACTGAATTTCAGTCCGAGCTGTGCGACACTCAATAACGTTTACGGATCCCATAGGAATGAATGAGAAATGCCGTAAGCTGAATCCTACCTGTCGCAAAAAGTCAGTGACTTCTCTTATAAAACGGCATTTTTTTTGGTGTAAACTCTAAAAATAGTTAAATCCAAAAGTATTGTTTAATGCAAAACATGTTGGAGATTAGCCGATAGGCTGTCGATTCATTGCCTGAGAAGTTGTTTCCTCTAAAAAGCTGTTTATTCAGCGTAGTGAAGCCTCTCCTCCATTGACATCCATTAAAAAAACGCCTCTGGTTTCCTTTCCCACGTACAGGCAAACCGGAAGCGTTAGCTTTAGCCGTTAGGCTTTTTTTAGCTAAAGGTTGCAGGCTTTCCTTCTAGTGGCTTTGGAGCAGACACATTCAGTTTAGTGTAGCGCACGTTTTCCAGCTGAACTAAATAATTTCAATATCTATAAAAAAAGCAAAGTGACAGTAGATACGGTGCCGCGGCGGGCAAGTAATGTAATCGGTGTACAACCAAACACCGTGTAAACACATGTATGTATCTTTATGTATCTCCATCATTCTTATATGGGCCAAATCGTGGGACTGCGTGTTGGCGGGAATTGAGAAATTGTATTCGAATATTATCAGTATTGACTTCAGTGGATTTCATTAAATTCCTTTGAACACGACTGCTCAAAACGGTCTAAATTTGTGAAAACCCACACATTCAAAACATCATTATCACTCTGGAATTTTTTATGTAAATGTTAAGTTCTGTAAGAGGTCTTTCATGACGCTACATACAGTGCCGTGAAAAGGTTTTTGCCCCCTTCCTGTTTTTTTTTTTTTTTTGCATATATGTCACACTTAAAAGATTCAGGTCATCAAACTAATTTTAATATTATACAAAGATAATGCAAGTAAATACAAAATGCCGTTTTTAAATGAGGATTTCTTTTATTAAGGGAAAAAAGCTGGCCAAACCTGCCTGGCCCTACATGAAAAAGTAATTGCCCCCTAAATCTAATAACTGGTTGTGCCACGCTTTGCGGCAACAACTGCAATCAAGTGTTTGTGATAACTGGCAATGAGTCTTTCACTTCGCTGTGGAGGAACTCTGGCCCGCAGTAATCAGGCCTGGGTGTGGCTAGTGAAATTTAACTCAGCTTTCTAAAATAATGTGCTTAATTGCAGTTCTTTCATGATTTAACAGGAGGGGGCAATTAATTTTGGGCCACGTAGGTTTGGACAGCTTTTTTCCCTTAATAAATGAAATTATCATTTAAAAACTGCATTTTGTATTTACTTGCATTATCTTTGTGTAATATTAAAATTAGTTTGATGATCTGAATCTTTTAAGTGTGACAAATATGCAAACAATTAAAAAAACAGGAAGGGGGCAAAAACTTTTTCACACCACTGTATGCTGCGGCGTGAATTTGATAGGTGCTTGATATAAAATAAATGGTGATTCAAAAAGTCCTTAAATCTGGTGTTCATGAAAGAGTGGGAACCCTGTGAATGCCATTGTATTGAAACAACTGATCAAGAAACATGATGGTTTTTCATCAAACCAAAATCTATGTCCCCAGAAAACTTGAAATACACAGCACAAGTCATTGGGGTTCATTATGTTTTACTTTTGCATCTTTTTCTTAAAGCTGATTGCCGTTCACTGCCACTATATGGACGAGCACGAGCAGGACATGATTTCTTGCTCTGTTCTGTCTTATTCTGTTACATAATGTCAACATTGTACCTTGGTAACAGAGTTTGACGGTAACAGAATTGACACTGACTTATTCAGATAACAAGAAATCATGATTTTTTTAGCTTTTTAAGACAGAACATTTTTACAGAAAATATTATATTTTTATGGCCTGTAACATCCTGTGATTCATGTCAATGAGTAACAAATTATTAAAATAATCAAAAATATAACAATTTGAAAAAGCAGAAAAAATGACTTTGGACACCAAATGTCCTTGCAATTATTGAATCAATATACTAATCACATGGCAAGTAGCAAGTAGGCAGTGTATTAATATGGTATCTATTCTTCTCATTCTAAAGTCCATATGGGGTAAGGTCAATAATTCATAACTGTGCAGCCAAATCTGGCCTGTGACCAACTGGCTGATATGACATTCTTCATTGGGCTTCATATTTTCTAAAAGGACTATTAATTTCTGTAGAGATAAACATTGAAGCATTTATATGTAAATGAGCGATTGAAAGCCATTAGCGATTTTTACCACTGCACTTCAGTACTTGATTGTTTGGACAGGTAAGCATTCTTACACATGCTACAGTTTATATTCTCTGTCAAATATGATGTAACTGTTTTAATACAGTCTGTATCATAGAAGTCTAACTTGTTATTCTGTTTTTTATTTTGCAGAAGTTCATTGCTCAACTTTTGTTAAATGTAATACAACTTACTTGGTTACTATAGTCCCGGTTACTACAGTTTTACTCGGGTACGATTACTGTAATATTACTACAGTAGAACCATGGTATCAAAACCATGGTTTTTAAAACCAAGTATGCACCAAGCATGGTTACTACAGTTTTACTATAGTAAAACCATGGTTAATTTTCGTAAGGGTATAAGCTTTTATAACAGTACTTCTGTGATTCTTTGAATATTTGTAACACAGCAATGGTTGAAAAGGCTGTTTGTGAAGCCGTTTCGTATGACAGCTGCCCTCTTTAGGTCAGAGATCTGTTAAACGATCTGTTAAAGACACCTCTCTTGCAACATGTTAGCTTATCACAAATGTTACACATTTTTACAAATATGTTCGGCTTCTGATTTCACAAATGTAGCCAAACTTTGGAGCACTTAGATTAGTGATGAAGGTCCTGGCAGATAAAGCAAAGCAAGCAAAGCAAAGCAAAAAAAGAATCGATTGGCGGAACACAGGAATCGATTGGCGGAATTAAAATTTTAATGTTACAACAAGCATCCAATTCTGGAATTGGAATAGATTTTTGATTCCCAACCCTAGTAGACCGGGACAACTTTAAAACGAGTGGTTATAAATCTGTAAGATCTTACCTTCAATGCTGTGGAAATACAAACCTGAAGACCAAACACAACGAACACAGTTCTGAAATGAGGCAGGGCTACACAAAATCTACAAATTTACAATACAGTTTGAGCAGGACCGGCTTACTGTTAGTGTCCCAGTGATAACTCAGCATCCAAACTACTATACAGGGATGAGAATGATGGCCAACGAATGTGTTTTAGCATAAAGCTGTAGAAATAATTATTATTTAGCTCCCCAGCTTCTTTCAGTTGACTCAACAATCTGCACCTTTCTAGTGCACAACTTTTTTAGATATTTGCAGCTCCAACTTTTTGTTAGAAATGAATTCCCTGTCTTTCCGAATCGTCCACCAAAATCTCAACTTGATCAAATTCTAGATAAAAGGGATGTGTTGAGTTATTGACTCCTCTATATGCTCTATATAATCCTCCATTTCTACTCCTCCTGATAGCACTTGTACATCTCAGAGATGTCTATTTGATGTCTGCATTACATCTGCTAGATGTATTTTTCAGAGTGTTTGCTCATCTGCGATACGTCTATAGGACGTTTCCTATCAGATGTCAAATAGACGTTTAGAAGATGTCTTTAAGATGTTTCCACAAATGTTTTCGCTTTTCTGCTATGAGAAAGAAAATTACATACATACTCATTATACGTATTACAGTATAATTATGTATTGAATATGTTTATTAATGTATGTATTTTAAATTTAGCATGTTTAATCAAAAATGTTTTATTTTTTTATTTTATGCTCTCTTTTTTAAGGTTGGGGTGGAGTGGGAACAATATTTTTTCACGGCTCTCCTGTATTTTTATCCTGTAACTACTGTAAAAGTTCAATAAACAAATTAAGCAGAATAATCGTATAGCAATCATTAAAAACAAGAACCCATCTTATTAAGAGCTTAAACTCATATCCGATCAAACTGAATCTGAAACATCCTTATTTAAATGTTTTGTATATGGATACTGACTCTTTCTGAATCTGACTGGGGTTGATGGTTATCAGATCCGTCTTCAGCCCAACATCACTGTCATTAATCGACGCCAAATTAAACCTGAAACACAGATAAATACACACACACAAACACACAAATATACGCACACACACAGAGAGATAAATACACACACACACACACACACACACGTAGTAAATAGAAATTGGCAATACTTAGATGTTTTAGTAAAGGACACACACCTATACTGAAAACACAAATGTCACCATACATCATACCTACACATATTTGCATTGCTTTGACCGTTCTCTCTAGATCCCGCCTTCTTGCACGCCACGATCCGTCAGTAATATACAAGACTCACATGCTGTCAATCAAACATTTCAGACGGTAATTTGAACACAATAGGAAACAAAGCCAAAACCTGAACATTTTAGGTGCTTTAGAAATCCCGTGAAAAGAGTATCGTCAACCTATGCACTCTATAGGGCTTGACTGGTTTGACAGGTTGTGTGACATTCAGAGGACAAATCTGCTCAAAAATCAATGCACACAAGCACGCAAAAATAGAGATAGCCTAAAGAGTTAATGAGTTAGAAATGTGTATTCATAACACACCTCGGGCAGCATGCTGTGAAGGGTTGCATTCATTGTAAAAGTGCTTGTAATGCTTGTCTCATATGGGATGGTCTGATTGACGGCTGTGTTTCGTTTGGTGAGGAATAACGATCCTGTGGCATTACAGAAAAACTGCAGACTCAATCTGCCATAAACACACACACACACACACACACACACACACACGCACGCACGCACACACACACACACACACACACACATACATACACACTATGCACTCTATAGGGCTTGACTGGTTTGACAGGTTGTGTGACATTCAGAGGACAAATCTGCTCAAAAATCAATGCACACAAGCACGCAAAAATAGAGATAGCCTAAAGAGTTAATGAGTTAGAAATGTGTATTCATAACACACCTCGGGCAGCATGCTGTGAAGGGTTGCATTCATTGTAAAAGTGCTTGTAATGCTTGTCTCATATGGGATGGTCTGATTGACGGATTGACGGCTTTTGGTGAGGAATAACGATCCTGTGGCGTTACAGAAAAACTGCAGACTCAATCTGCCATAAACACACACACACACACACACACTCACACACACACACACACACACACACACAGAGAAAGAAACAGTTTATGAGGGCTCATTTTACACGAGCAATCAAAAGCTTTACCTGACTGATCTCAGCATTCAAAGATTAAAAAAAAGTCCCGTCTCATTAAACACAGCGATTACAGTGAACAACAATGACAATGTTTTTAGAAAATATTCAAAGTCAATATGAAATTGCAATAACTACACTCTCAGAAATAAAGGTTTTAAAAGTGCGTTTGATGAACTCGTAGAAGAACTATATTTAGCTTCCCTAAAGATCCTTTCAGCGAACATTCTTAAAATAACCACTTCTTATAGTGTCAAGAACATTTTCAGTTTTCACTATACATAAAAAATCCTTCTGTGCGATGTAAAGATTCCATTGAAGTTCAAGGTTCTTCAAGGAACCACCAACATTTATCCTATCCTATATTTAACCTTTATCTTTAAGAGTGATAAAGGGAATATAGTGTACACTCTTAAAAATAAAGGTGCTTAAAAGGTTCTTCACAGCGATGCCATAGAAGAACCATTTTTAACCATTCAGTCAAAGGTTCTTTAAAGAACAATCTCTTTCTTAGCTTTTTATAATCTGAAGAACCTTCTTTCGCCTCAAAGTGAAACAGAAAGGTTCTTCAGATGTTAAAGGTTCTTTATGGAACCATTTAGACACAAAGAAGGTTCTTCAATGGCATCACCGTGAAGCACCTTTAGTTTTAAGAGTGTCGGATCAGGATTATGTCAGAAGGGTTTCATGAATCTAACAAGTTGCGCCGACACAAAATCAGACATAATATAGTGACTCGGCATCATTTGAGAATCTCTGAATATTTCTGTCTACGATATCAAACTCAATCTTGAAATATCAAGTGAAGACACATGAGTCGATCTCTTAAGTTCAAGATTTGACATGACAGTGTAGCTCAACAACTTCACTTCTACCCCACAACTGCACTGAGATTATAAAGGAATGCAAGGCATCATGTTGTTCCGGTGCTTCAGCTTTCATCAAGTTGTCCAAGTTTATACAAAAGCATCTGCCAAAAGCAAAGAAGAGGCACAAACCTGTTCACCTCTCGCTCGGTTGTGTTTGATCTGTACGGGCAGCTCATGAAATCTGATAGCCCCCGCGTGAAGCTCTGCAGATTTACACTGAGAAAGAAACAAAGACATTGAATGATGTTATCAGTGCTCTGAAACGGAAACGTCGCTGCTTCATCTTTGATTCTCACGCACCTTTTGGCCGGTTTGATAATGGAAAACCTGCGTCTGAGTTTAGCGCAGTGCATCTGCCGAAGAGCGTTCGTCATCCCGTCTCTGAAAGAAAGAACGTTTTCAAAACCACTGTATCATATTTCAATTTGATTGAATTTCTAAGGCACTAAATGATCGGTCATAATCAAACTTTGCTGTCACACTCAATCTATACGGCATGCCTTCTGTTTAGAGGTGTTTATCCACTCAGAGCTCTTTTACTGTAACTGTAGCTGGAGCTTCAGTGTCTTTCTGCTGTCAAATAGACTTTGTAAAGAAATATGCTTCAGCAAGAGGTTTAAACAGTTTTCACTGCAGTAATTACAGAAATGAAGCAAAGTTCAAAGTTGACACAAACGGAGTACAAGCTTTACGATGTGCTGCAGAACAATCTCCGCCACTCATGTCCTGACCAAATCAACCTATATTACATCTAAATCTAAAACTTTTCTGTCCTGCTTAAAATCACAATGACATTTCTACCTAAAAATGACATTTAAACAACGATATTAAAATAAGACCCCACCAAAAAAACATTAGTAATGTAAGCTATTCGACAATTACTTAATAAGACTTAGAAACTACGACATGGGTATGAATCTCAGACTTTATAACAGCAACACAGTCTCATTTAAATTCGCAATTATTACAAAGAAATATTTACATATTAAAATGTTCACCTGGACGAGTGTGTGTTGGGTGTGTAATAAAACATCACACACACACCCTGAAAGACGATCAGGACCATCAGCAGCCTAAAAGTCCACCGGAGAAACGCCAACGCCATCAGAGAGACACGTGAAAGAGACTGCGTGTGTGTGAGATAAATTGAGGGGTTAAAGATAACACACACACACACCTCACAAAACCTGCTGACTTACTCTATAAACAAGTTCACTTGTCATTCATTCGTGTTGTGCAATATTGTCAGTGAAAACTCTATTTTTCCACTATTGTTACCAGAATGCTCCGTCAAAGAGTCGTATCTGGCTTTTAAATGTTGCTACTTTTTTCAGAATGTTCATCGAGCTTTGAACATGTATCACAGGCCCCTATGGAGCTTATAATATTACAAAACTAATTGAATTTGTATTGCATAAATCTGAATTACTGACAAGTGTCATTTCACAAAACTGAATATTATGTGGCGCTTAACATAGTTCTGAATTTTTATTTTTTTGACTTGAATATTAAACATTTGAAATGTAACACGACTGAATATATTTTCATGGCCAGAGTTTTCTAGACATGCATTTTCAAATTATTTTTGAAATATTTGCAGTCTAAGATTTCAGAACAAATAATTCACGGTTTGAAAATGCATGTCTAGAAAACTCTGCCATAAATATATGCCACATAATATTCAGTTTTGTTAAATGACACTACAATTTACACAATACAAATTCAATTTTTTTGTCATATTATAAGCTCCATAGGCCCCAGGCATAGTAGCATATTAACAATACCTCCGGCGCAGCTCAGTTATTAACTTTCACATTAGCATGATAATGAGTTCTCTTTCAATGTTTTCACCATTAGCCCATTTCACGTTTCATGTAATCAAAAATGCAGGTTTGTACAATTCATTTTGTGTTATTTCACAACAATAAAGTCTTCAAATATAGTATCACTTTTGGACTTTCTCAAATTGTGTAAATCCACATGGGGTTCAGAGTCTAATTTTTTTTTATCCACAGTAATTTCACACTTGTCTAGTACAAATATAAAAAAAAAATAAAAAAAAGTGAAGTGACATGTGGGCAAGTACGGTGACCCATACTCAGAATTAGTGCTCTGCATTTACCCATCCAAAGTGCACACACACACAAGTGTGTGCAAACCTGGTCAAGAACTACAAGAAGCGTCTGACCTCTGTAATTGTAAACAAAGGTTTCTGTACCAAATATTAAGTTCTATTTTTCTATTGTATCAAATACTTATTTCATGCAATAAAATGGAAATTAATTATGTAAAAATAATACAATGTTATTTTCTGGATTTTTTTTTTGATTCTGTCTCTCACAGTTGAGGTGTACCAACGATGAAAATTACAGATCTCTCCATTCTTTGTAAGTGGGAAAACTTGAAAAATCAGCAGTGTATCAAATACTTATTTGCCCCACTGTAAATAAGACAGCTTAAAATGTTATCTGATCGCATGAAAAACAATATACAACAATAACAATATAAACAATATATAATCTGATTTTGGAGTTTGACAATGAACACATTGCAACCATGCTTGGGACGGCCCACAGAAACCAGCCACAATGCAACTGGAATTTAAAACCGGTTTTTGGATAGTTAGACAAGCATTAAAAAAATGATCTAAACTGATAAATAACAGATTGGAGATTAAAATAATAGCAGATTTGTCTAATTTGAAATGAGTCATAAAAACTGAGATGAAAACTTTTTACTATGGTAAAATAAATGTTCAGCGATATCTTCAAAACGCACTTTTCCCCTCTATATAATGTTGATATGGTAACTAGTAAATGCTGTAAATTTGGTTACGCTAGAATGTGTGGAAATATTCAAACCACGTGTGTTGCTACAACTAACCCATATGACTCTTATACATTAACACATCTAATCATTCTAGCCTCTGTGCACTTATCAGGATGACACACAATGCACTTTAGAGTTCCTTCACTCTTATACATTAACATAATGTAACATAACATAATCATTCTAGCCTCTGTGCACTTATCAGGATGACACACAATGCACTTTAGAGTTCCTTCAGTCATCCATCTTCTCCATTTTCTCTGTGAACACTATTATTATATACCATTTACACTTTGAACTCATGTGTCATCCTCATGCATATGTTATCTTGTATGCTATACTGTATATGTTACACTATTTCAACTGAGCTGGATGATGATATCACTGCCTTTAACTGAAAAGTGAGTGTTTACTATTGTCATTCAATAAAATGTCACTATTTAATACTGTAAAGTTGCTTTGACACATTCTGTATTTTTAAAAGCATAAAGGTGACTTGTATCATTTAAACTGTAACAGTTACACTTGATACAAATGATCAACGTCACAGGGGTAACAACATATAGGCTACATTACTCTAAACAATGATCACATACTGAAATAAATGGATTATTGTTTAGATGGAAATCGATTGTCACAACACAAAGCAGCATGCAAACTGTTATTTTACCATTACTTTCATCTGTTAGACTCTACCCAGAAAGCTATTCGCTTTCAATAATACAGGAAATGTGTCCCCGCGTGTTTTTACATTCATGAAGTCTCACAATTTCACTTTTTATGGCAACATACCTGAAGCATCAGGAGGAAAGCAGGGGCAGGTGAGCTTCTGTGGCGTTCCTCGGGCGCAGCGCAGCAGCATCTAATGTAAACAGCGCGCATCACCATACCAACTCACAACGCCTATTCATTTCTCCAGTGGTTCGAGCATCACAACTGAGAATACACCCTGGTGCATCACACACTCCCCAACAAAGACACGGTTTCTCCTGCCAGCATAACACCTCGTTGATTTCCACTCTTCTAGTACTCGATTGTCACAGGACGTACCCAATATGGAAATGTGGCTTGTGGCATGAGGAGAGAGTAAGGTGCACTAATGCAAGATGGGTAGAATGCGGTGTGGTGCAGTTTGGTGAGATCACGTCTCTGCACACGTTGAAAAGCCGTCCACTGAGGAGGCAGAGTTAAAGTTTTTACGACGTCTTTTTTGACGTCCGATGTCGACGTTCATGCAACCTCCGTACAAAGTTAAAAACTAGTTCAGATGTGGTCAGAGGACATCATTTAAGGCTCACTTAGACATAATTTATACTGTTTCTGCACCAAATAAACACTCTCAGGATGCATTCAATTTAAACTCACATTTATTTCAATGTAGTTTCCATTTGTTAAAGGGGCCATATAATGCTACATGTACTTTTACGAGTTGTTTGAACTGAAATGTGTGTTGGCAGTGTGTGTGGATTACGTATGTTTCTGAAGGGAATGCACCCCCGATCTACATAAATTCGTCTATGTTCTCGTGAATCATTCGTGATCCAGCTTCATCTAGAGAAGAAGTGAGTGTAAGGTTTTGTAATGAATCTTTGCAAACCGTCTTACCTAATAATGTGCTAATTAGCAAGTTTCACGATGAATGTAGCTAAAGTAAAGTCTCTCTGAGAGCAGCTCGGAAGAGAGGGGCGGGGTCAGCAGAGCTCATTAACATTTAAAGGGAAATGCTACAAAACGGCTTGCTCTGAAATGAGCTGTTTTTGACAGGGTAAGAAATGTGTGTTTTTTACACTACCATTGAGAAATTTTACTAAACTAAACTAAACTATGTTACAGACTTTTCATTAAGACCCTAAAGGATCATATCAACTTGTGGAAAATGGGCATCCTATGACCCCTTTAATGCAAAGCAACTCACAGATACAGTGTTTGTCCAAAAAGCATGAAAATAAAAGAGTCTTCACTGAAACAGCGTTGAAGTTTATGACATAATTAAATGATCAAATTACTGATGATTGAGCATTTGGTAAAATGCGGTGTGGTGGACAGTGTTTGCTTATTGGTTCTCATACTTCTTGTGATAGCTTTTTTTTTGGCTGCTGTAACTGTGATTTTGTGAAACACAGTTGTTGTGCAGAGAAGGCCAAAATAAAGCAAGATCAGGGGCCTGTACCATGAAGCCAGATTAGCTGGCTGGCCAGGTAAGTTTCAGTTTAGTTTGCACCAATCGTGGGTTTTAGGTACCATGAAAGTGGCTTGGCTTTTAGCGGCATTCATTGCCTAAGTAACTTACACTCCACAGCTAACCTGCTCTGGGCCAGGTTATGTTCTGGTTTAGAGATCTCAAACCCAAATTTGACCAATCAGCTTCAAGCAAAGTGACACATGTCTGACGCAATAAAGCCACTCCCCCAGTTTCTCTTACTCCAAATTAAAGGACGCTACATATTTAAAGATAAAATTGTCTGAATTTAGAGATAATTTTTTATGATTATTTTATATGATTTATATAATTATTATAACCTTAATCCATTACACAAGCTAGCTTAGTTTAATAGTAATTATTAAGCTTTTATTTTAAATTAATAATACTACAATACTACTTTAATACTACAATTGATTGCTTCCTAATTTGTAAGTCGCTTTGGATTAAAGCGTCTAATAAATGACTAAATTAATTAATTAATTAATTAATATAAACATATAGATAATATGCAATATAAATACGTTTTAAACATGACTACAACCTTTACAACTTTTACTTGCATTTATAAGGCAAGATGTTTTAAGTTTTCCTCTTTCATGGATAGATCGTTTCATCTTGAAAATGTGTTTAAATTCATCATATTGTTCAATATTTTAATCTTTGGTAGTGAATCGCACTGACTCTCTGGCGAGAAGTGAATCACAGTTTCAAGGCATCTGATTGGCTGTTCATTACTCATGTCACTCTTTCATGTGCATGTGCTCCATTAACTCAGGATCAAGCCTGAGTTGACAGAGAGAGTTGATGATCAGCTTCATGGTACCAACATAGCCGGATTGGACTGGTTTGGTCTTGTCAACTCAAAACTAGTCCTGTAACTAGGGCTGGGTATCAGATATCCTGATTCGATTCGATTTCGATTCGCAAGCTCTCGATTTGATTCGATTCTCGATTTTTTTTTTATTACATTCAATTAAATCCTTTTAAAGTGATTATTCCTTTAAAAATAAAGATGTATTAATATTTATTAGCAGTAGTAGCATTGAGTATTAAGACTGCTAAATAGTAATATATTCTGACAGTTTCTTAACGTTAAACTAAACTTTTATTTTGACGGGTTGCCGTGAAGAACTTGCAGCTGCTGTGTATGTGATATGACGGTAGTTTTCTCCTTTTTTTTGTATAGGGTCCTTTTTAAACAATAGAAGGGCCCTATAAAATGTTCTTAATTTTTCTGGTAATCAGATGAAGGCATAAAACATTAATTGAATTTATCCTAACCAAATGAAAATTAAACCCTTTTAAAGTGATTATTCCTTTAAAAATAAAGATTTATTCATATTTATTAGCAGTAGTAGCAGCACTTCACCTGAGCATCACGAATCATGCGTATGGCCATGAGAAGCGCTGAATGAATGACAGGCTTTCTGTTGTAACATCGCGCAAGGTAAATAAGGGTGACATCTAGTGGAGAAGACTAATGATAAGATTCTTGTTAATCAGATCTTATTTTAAATGTGTACAGAAATAAATACCGGAAAAAACATAGATTCGCGACTTTTGAGAATCGATATCGAATCGATGTCATTTAAAAAAACGATTAATCGAAAAATCTATTTTTTTTGCCCAGCCCTACCTGTAACCCCAAGTTTGTTCAGCCACCATCATGGTACAGGCCCCAGGTGTTATCAGCTTATTGTTGTTGATGACAAAATGAGTATGTAATGTGTTTTTAGTTTAGTTTTATATTTGGCATTTATAGCCACCAAGCCTTGTGAAGCTGCAGTACTGGCACCAATTGCATTGAATGAGCACTTATTCTGAAGGAGAACAAAATGCATGCGCATGAGATATTTTGAATAAACACATTATGTGGTCACACACAGACATCAAGGCTTTGCACATGAATCACAACAACGGTGATAATCAAAACAAACAAAAAAGCTTCATGCTGCAATGCATGACAGGTGGCTTTATAATACAAACTCATCCTTAAATCCCAAGCTTGATTGTCACCGTTGTTGCGATTCATATGCAAAATCTTTTTGTCTCATGATGTGCTTTTTAGTGTATATGCTTTTTATCCATAAATATAAACACAGAATTAAAACTCAGCATTAGATGCTAATTTTGTGATGATTTTGTCAACATTAACAAGATGAAAACACTTGATTTCGGGCTTTCTCTGCCTCAACAATTGTGCTTTACAAACACACTGTTACAGCAATCAAAGAAAAGCTAACACAAGAAGAATGAGAACCAAGATCCCAACTAAAGCAAACACTGTCCACCACAATGGTGACTTCAAATGAAACAAATATCAACATCGAAACCTCAATAAGAGCTTCTCTAGATGTCTGACAGAAATAAAGTCAGTCTGGTTAGTAATGAGTGAAGCTGCTGTTGTTTGTGGAGTTGTTTGATCCTCCTCTGCTGAGAACTTCAGAGATTTAATGTCTTTGATTTGCAGTTGATGATTTGATAATTTAATTATCTCATAAACTTCAACGCTGTTTCAGTGAAGACTCTTTTATTTTCATGGTTTTTGAACTCACCGTATCTGTGAGTTGCTTTGCATTAACAAATGAAAATTACATTGAAATAAATGTGAGTTTAAATTGAATGCATCCTGAGAGTGTTTATTTGGTCCAGAAACTGTATAAATTATGTCTAAATGAGGCCTTAAATGATGCTGAAATGATGTCCTCTGACCACATCTGAACTAGTTTCTAACCTTGCATGTTGCATGAACGTCTATATTCGAACACGTCAAAAAAAGACGTCATAAAAACTTTCATTCTGGCTCCTCAGTGGACATCTTTTCAACGTGTGCAAAGACTTTGGACGTAACTTTGCTCAGTGGACAATATGGTGTCTGGTTTATCTCGTAAGTCTCCTGTCACGTGTGGATCTTTGGACTTGGCTTGTTTGGCCAATTTCATTTGAACTCAAAGTAAGTCTTTTGAGAACTTCTTGCCTCTTCTTCAGATCGTTCTGCCAGTGTTTCTGGCCATGACACTTGTCTTTCACAGGTAATTCACTCTCATCAGGAAGATTACAGGTAAGTCTCTCATTTTCTGTAGGTTGTTCTCTCCGAATCTCCATCCCGCTCCTCATTCCTATCGGAGTCACAGGGGGATCCCGGTCTTGTCTGGTTTCTCTGAGTCATCTGTTTAGATTCTTCTTCTGACATTTCTATTGGTAAGTCATTAACCTGACGTAGATTCCTGTGTATAACTCTTGACCTTGAGCTGTCCGTCTCTGCTACCAATTGACTGGTCCATCATTTATACGCTCCTTGAAAATGTACACAATTTGCTCCCAATATTATCTCAATTTTCAGCAGCGCTCGTTCACTCCTGACAGCAAAATGGAAATATTTGCATGACTTTCTAACATTTACAGATGGAAAAAATACCTGTGACATGTCAGTTATACTGAGGAAAACACAACGTCTCAAATGCATTAAGCAGCACAGATATATTCGCTGTTTGCCATGGAGGACCGATTTGATCCATGATCGACATTAAAGGGGTCATATGATGCGATTTCAAGTTTTCCTTTCTCTTTGGAGTGTTGCAAGCGGTTCGTGAATAGATAAGATCCCTAAAGTTGCAAAGACCAAAGACCCAAAGAGATATTCTTTATAAAAGTTAAGACTGGTCCACGCCTCCTAAAATGCCTCGTTTAAACACCCCCCCCCCCACATATCTACGTCACTGTGTGGGAAGCTACCACAGCTCCCGTTGAATCGGAACCCATGCAGATTGGTTTCACTTGCCTCACCGATGAGGAATGAGAGAGAAGAATGCGGAATCGTCTCTGTCTCTACTGCGGCCTATCCCCCCCACATATCTACGTCACTGTGTGGGAAGCTACCACAGCTCCCGTTGAATCGGAACCCATGCAGATTGGTTTCACTTGCCTCACCGATGAGGAATGAGAGAGAAGAATGCGGAATCGTCTCTGTCTCTACTGCGGCCTATCCGGCCATATGAGAGCCTCCTGTCCTACCCGACCTGCCGCTCGAAGTTACGCTATGGTGAGTGCCACTCCTGATTCCATTAACTGTTTAGAAGTTCCCATTGCTCTAACGTTTAATGATAAGTGCACGGAGACCGTAGCATTGATAGATTCGGGGGCTGCAGGGAATTTCATTGACATAGGGTTTGCCAATACTCATAACTTCCCTCTTTTTCCATGTGAATCCCGGGTGGCAGTGGCAGCCTTAG